>NC_041346.1:32648123-32653123 GCF_004354835.1 Perca flavescens
TGTGTGTGTGTGTGTGTGTGTGTGTGTGTGTGTGTGTGTGTGTGTGTCTCTGTGTGTGTGTGTGTGTCTATGTGTGTGTGTGTGTCTGTCTGTGTGTGTGTGTGTGTGTGCCGGTCTGTCTGTCTGTGTGTGTGTGTGTGTGTGTGCCGGTCTGTCTGTCTGTGTGTGTGTGTGTGTGTGTGTGTGTGTGTGTCTGTCTGTCTGTCTGTCTGTCTGTCTGTCTGACACACTCAACACCCACTGTGAACAAAATCTTTTTCATAAAGCGCCCAAAAAACTTTGAAAAAACACAGAAAAAATGTTGAAAAAAAAAAAAAAAAAACTTTACAAAAAAAAGACAAAAAACTTTACAAAAAAAAGACAAAAAACTTTTAAAAAGTGCGCCAATTTCTTTTTTTTAAATGCACCAAAAAAACGCAACAACGATTTGACTATATTCCCTTAAGAAACGTGTATCGTACTTCATCAGGCTGTAGTAGCTCCGAGCCGAATCCTGACTCCTGGTCTCCTGTTTGCGCTATGGTAAGGTGTTATCTTTCAATCTCTATCTTTGTTTCCATATGGACTGTACAGTACAGACCAAAAGGTTGGACACACCTTCTCATTCAATGTGTTTCCTTTTTATTTTCATGACTATTTACATTGTAGATTCTCACTGAAGGCATCAAAACTATGAATGAACACATATGGAATTATGTACTTAACAAAAAAGTGTGAAATAACTGAAAACATGTCTTATATTTTAGATTCTTCAAAGTAGCCACCCTTGCTTTTTTTTTTTGATAACTCTGCAAACCCTTGGTGTTCTCTCAATGAGCTTCATGAGGTAGTCACCTGAAATGGTTTTACCTTCACAGGTGTGCCTTGTCAGGGTTCATTAGTGGAATTATTTCCCTTATTAATAAAAAAGCAAAGGGTGGCTGGCTTTGGAGAATCTAAAATATAAGACATGTTTTCAGTTATTTCACACTTTTTGTTATACATACCCCCCCTTGGTTACTACCCACCTCTGGTTGGGAGTGATGTCATACTGGGTAGGATTTAGAATTTTCACTTTTTGTTTGTCCCATTAAAAAATGACTCAAACTGAATAATTTGGAATATCATTACTTTATAGTTAACAACTAATCCATTAAATGATTCATCTTTGCAGCTCTTTGTTAGAAATGACTTTTAAAATTTGTCCCTCTGGGGTGGGGGATTATTTGGGGATTTCTTTGTGTTTGACACAGAAAACAGGCCTTAAACTCAGATTAATAACTCCCATCTCAGCTGGTTTTATGAACCTATTACAGTCATGGACACTTATCTGATTTTAAATGTTTGCTGCAATTTGTTAAACATTAAAGTTAATTAAATTAAAGTCGATCCATCAAGCAGATTGAAAGGAGGAGTGATGGGGGGGGGGCTGTGTGTGTGTGTGTGTGTGTGTGTGGGGGGGAGAGGGGGGCTGTAGATTGATTTAACCTCTGTCACTTTGATGGCTTTTGTGTTTTGTACTGGTCCAAAAAACAGAGACAGCTGTTCCCGAACACACACACACACACAGACACACACACACACAGACACACACACACACACACTTTAGTTAACATTACACACACACTTTAGTTAACATTACACACACACTTTAGTTAACATTACACACACACTTTAGTTAACATTAATACACACACACACACACACACACTTTAGTTAACATTACACACACACACACACACACACACACACACACACACACACAGACTTTAGTTAAGGTTACACACACACACACACACACACACAGACACACACACACTTTAGTTAACATTACACACACACCTTAGTTAACATTACAGACACACACACACACCTTAGTTAATGTTACACACACACACACACACACACACACACACACACACACACACACACACCTTAGTTAATGTCACACACACACACACACACACACACACACACACATACACACACAGACACACACACCTTAGTTAATGTCACACACACACACACACACACACACACACACACACACACACACACACACCTTAGTTAATGTCACACACACACACACACACACAGACACACACACATACACACACACACAACTTAGTTATTGTCACACACACACACACACACACACACACACACACACACACCTTAGTTAATGTCACACACACACACACACACACACACACACACACACACACACACACACACACACACACACACACACATCTCCCATCTCCCGCTGGTTGTATCTACATGTCTGTCTGTGAATGAAGACTTTGTAATCAGACACATTACGATCCATCTCCCCATTGGCCTCATCGTTCGTAGCTCCTTCCAGCCAATCCCCCCCATCTCCCCCCCTCCATCTGTCTCTGGGACCCCCCAGACCCCCCCAGGTCCCCCAGCCGAGAGAAAGGGTGAATGTTAACCAGTCGCGGGATGAGCGAGCGTTGTCGTGATGCATTCAGGCGCAGCAGCGTTTGACGGAGAACTTTTTAATAGCCCCCTGGAGTTGCTCCATGAATGCTGTTGGCTGGGGCTTCTGTTTGTCTCCGTTTCCTTTTCTTTTGAGAGGGAGACCATTGTGCCAACCCGAGGCAATCATTTCCACCGCTTTGGGTGATTTCGGGGGTGAAGGGGGCTGTTGATTTATCATCTAGTCTCTATTAAAAAATCTAAGTTGCATTATGGCTCCGCATCGGCCAATCAAACTGCGTTCATCCGGCCATTATTCACTGTCGCGTTGTTCTGAAGACAAAAGCTGAATGTTTTTAAAATGTTTCAGATAACAGACGCGAGTGTGTCCCACGGAGCAAACGCAATAATAGTAATATCACAGGACATTCACACGGGATTTCAGAGTAAAACAGGACATTCACACGGGATTTCAGAATAAAACAGGACATTCACACGGGATATCAGAATAAAACAGGACATTCACACGGGATTTCAGAATAAAACAGGACATTCACACTGGATTTCAGAATAAAACAGGACATTCACACTGGATTTCAAAATAAAACAGGACATTCACACGGGATTTCAGAATAAAACAGGACATTCACACGGGATTTTAGAATAAAACAGGACATTCACACGGGATTTCAGAATAAAACAGGACATTCACACTGGATTTCAGAATAAAACAGGACATTCACACTGGATTTCAAAATAAAACAGGACATTCACACGGGATTTCAGAATAAAACAGGACATTCACACGGGATTTCAGAATAAAACAGGACATTCACACGGGATTTTAGAATAAAACAAGACATTCACACGGGATTTCAGAATAAAACAGGACATTCACACTGGATTTCAGAATAAAACAGGACATTCACACTGGATTTCAGAATAAAACATGACATTCACACGAGACTTTGGAATATCACGGGACATTCACACATTATATGTTCAGTAGTTTATATGTTCAGTTGTTTATATGTTCAGTAGTTTATATGTTCAGTTTTTTATATGTTCAGTAGTTTATATGTTCAGTAGTTCATATGTTCAGTAGTTCATATGTTCAGTAGTTCTTATGTTCAGTAGTTTATATGTTCACTAGTTCATATGTTCAGTAGTTCATATGTTCAGTAGTTCTTATGTTCAGTAGTTCATATGTTCAGTAGTTCATATGTTCAGTAGTTCATATGTTCAGTAGTTTATATGTTCAGTAGTTTATATGTTCAGTAGTTCATATGTTCAGTAGTTCATATGTTCAGTAGTTCTTATGTTCAGTAGTTTATATGTTCAGTAGTTCATATGTTCAGTAGTTCATATGTTCAGTAATTCTTATGTTCAGTAGTTCATATGTTCAGTAGTTCATATGTTCAGTAGTTCATATGTTCAGTAGTTTATATGTTCAGTAGTTCATATGTTCAGTAGTTCATATGTTCAGTAGTTCATATGTTCAGTAGTTCTTATGTTCAGTAGTTTATATGTTCAGTAGTTCATATGTTCAGTAGTTCATATGTTCAGTAGTTCTTATGTTCAGTAGTTTATATGTTCAGTAGTTCATATGTTCAGTAGTTCATATGTTCAGTTGTTCTTATGTTCAGTAGTTCATATGTTCAGTAGTTCATATGTTCAGTAGTTCATATGTTCAGTAGTTTCTATGTTCAGTAGTTCATATGTTCAGTAGTTCTTATGTTCAGTAGTTTATATGTTCAGTAGTTTATATGTTCAGTAGTTCATATGTTCAGTAGTTCATATGTTCAGTAGTTCATATGTTCAGTAGTTCATATGTTCAGTAGTTTATATGTTCAGTAGTTCATATGTTCAGTAGTTCTTATGTTCAGTAGTTTATATGTTCAGTAGTTCATATGGTCAGTAGTTTATATGTTCAGTAGTTCATATGTTCAGTAATTCATGTGTTTATATGTTCAGTAGTTTATTTGGTCAGTAGTTTATGTGTTTATATGTTCAGTAGTTTATATGGTCAGTAGTTTATATGTTCAGTAGTTCATATGTTTATATGTTCAGTAGTTCATATGGTCAGTAGTTTATATGTTCAGTAGTTCATATGTTCAGTAATTCATGTGTTTATATGTTTAGTAGTTTATTTGGTCAGTATATTCATATATAATATTCATCTACATTAATAAAACAAGTAGTTTTTGTCGCTTTTCTTCAACAATTGTTTATTTTTTTGTTAAATGTTTTTTGTGGCTTTTTTTCACTTTTGTAGCTTTTTTCAAAGATTTTTTTTCAACTTTTTTTTTTTTTTTCAACTTTTTTTTTTCAACTTTTTTTTTCAACTTTTTTTTTCAATGTTTTGGACGCTTTTTTAGAAAGTTTTCCCAACATTATTTTGTGGCTTTCTACAACGGTGGCTGCCAGAAGTTGTTGGAGCAGAAATGATGCAACTCCAAATATAAAAAAACTAAACTGTGAATCACGTGCTACGGAAAATTTCCTTTTAAGACATCCAGACTTACGACTGTTCCTGAGAGTTTACTGCTGTTAGTACTCAGATGTTTCTGAGAGATTAC
>NC_041346.1:32658123-32685623 GCF_004354835.1 Perca flavescens
GGACCCCAAACTTCCCTTTCCCGAGCAACATTAACCAGCTCCGACTGGGGATCCCGAGGCGTTCCCAGGCCAGGTTGGAGATATAATCCCTCCACCTAGTCCTGGGTCTTCCCGAGGCCTCCTCCCAGCTGGACGTGCCTGGAACACCTCCCTAGGGAGGCGCCCAGGGGCATCCTTACCAGATGCCCGAACCACCTCAACTGGCTCCTTTCGACGCAAAGGAGCAGCGGCTCTACTCCGAGCTCCTCACGGATGACTGAGCTTCTCACCCTATCTCTAAGGGAGACGCCAGCCACCCTCCTGAGGAAACCCATTTTCGCCGCTTGTACCCTGGATCTCGTTCTTTCGGTCATGACCCAGCCTTCATGACCATAGGTGAGGGTAGGAACGAAAACTGACCGGTAGATCGAGAGCTTTGCCTTCTGGCTCAGCTCTCTTTTTCGTCACAACGGTGCGATAGATTGAATGCAATACCGCACCCGCTGCGCCCGATTCTCCGACCAATCTCCCGCTCCATTGTCCCCTCACTCGCGAACAAAACCCCAAGGTACTTGAACTCCTTCACTTGGGGTAAGGACTCATTCCCTACCTGGAGAAGGCATTCCATCGGTTTCCTGCTGAGAACCATGGCCTCCGATTTAGAGGTGCTGATCCTCATCCCAACCGCTTCACACTCGGTTGCGAACCGATCCAGTGAGTGCTGAAGGTCGCAGGCCGATGATGCCATCAGGACCACATCATCTGCAAAGAGCAGCGATGAGATCCCCAGCCCACCAAACTGCAACCCCTCCCCACCCCGACCACGCCTCGATATCCTGTCCATAAATATTACAAACAGGATTGGTGACAAAGCACAGCCCTGGTGGAGGCCAACCCTCACCTGAAACGAGTCCGACTTACTACCGAGAACCCGGACACAGCTCTCACTTTGGTCATACAGAGATTGGATGGCCCTGAGTAGAGACCCCTCACCCCATACTCCCGCAGCACCTCCCACAGTATCTCCCGGGGACCCGGTCATACGCCTTCTCCAAATCCACAAAACACATGTAGACCGGTTGGGCATACTCCCAGGCTCCCTCCAGGATCCTTGCGAGAGTGAAGAGCTGGTCCGTTGTTCCACGACCAGGACGGAATCCGCATTGTTCCTCCTCAACCCGAGGTTCGACTATCGGCCGAACCCTCCTTTCCAGCACCTTGGAGTAGACTTTACCAGGGAGGCTGAGAAGTGTGATACCCCTATAATTGGCACACACCCTCTGGTCCCCTTTTTAAAAAGAGGAACCACCACCCCAGTCTGCCACTCCTTTGGCACCGTCCCAGACTTCCACGCAATGTTGAAGAGGCGTGTCAACCAGGACAACCCCTCCACACCCAGAGCCTTGAGCATTTCTGGACGGATCTCATCAATCCCGGGGCTTTGCCACTGTGTAGTTGTTTGACTACATCAGTGACTTCCGCCTGGGAAATCGACGACAATCCCCGTTATCCTCCAGCTCTGCCTCTAACATAGAGGGCGTATTAGTCGGATTCAGGAGTTCCTCAAAGTGCTCCCTCCACCGCCCTATTACCTCCTCAGTGGAGGTCAACAGTGTCCCATCCTTACTGTACACAGCTTGGATGGTTCCCCTTCCCCTCCTGAGGTGGCGAACAGTTTTCCAGAAACACTTTGGTGCCGACCGAAAGTCCTTCTCCATGTCTTCTCCAAACTTCTCCCACACCCGCTGCTTTGCCTCTTTCACGGCAGAGGCTGCAGCCCTTCGGGCCCTTCGGTACCCTGCAACTGCCTCCGGAGTCCTCCGAGATAACATATCCCGGAAGGACTCCTTCTTCAGTCGGACGGCTTCCCTGACCACTGGTGTCCACCACGGTGTTCGTGGGTTACCGCCCCTTGAGGCACCTAAGATCCTAAGACCACAGCTCCTCGCCGCAGCTTCAGCAATGGAAACTTTGAACATTGTCCACTCGGGTTCAATGCCCCAGCCTCCACAGGGATGCACGAAAAGCTCCGCCGGAGGTGTGAGTTGAAAGTCTGTCGGACAGGGGCCTCCTCCAGACGTTCCCAATTTACCCGCACTACACGTTTGGGCTTACCAGGTCTGTCCAGAGTCTTCCCCACCCCTGACCCAACTCACCACCAGATGGTGATCGGTTGACAGCTCTGCCCCTCTCTTCACCCGAAAGTGTCCAAAACATACGGCCTCAGATCAGATGAAACGATTATGAAATCGATCATTGACCTTCGGCCTAGGGTGCTCTGGTACCAGGTACACTTATGAGCATCCCTATGTTCGAACATGGTGTTCGTTATAGACAATCCATGACTAGCACAGAAGTCCAACAACAAACAACCACTCTGGTTTAGATCAGGGAGGCCGTTCCTCCCAATCACGCCCTCCAGGTGTCTCCATCATTGCCCACGTGCGTTGAAGTCCCCCAGCAGAACAATGGAGTCCCCCACTGGAGCCCCATGCAGGACTCCAGTCAAGGTCTCCAAGAAGGCCGAATACTCCGAACTCCTGTTTGGTGCATATGCACAAACAACAGTCAGAGTTTTCCCCCACAACCCGCAGGCGTGGGGAGGCGACCCTCTCGTCCACCGGGGTAAACTCCAACACAGCGGGCGCTCAGCCGGGGCTTGTGAGTATCCCCACACCGCCCGGCGCCTCACACCCTGGGCAACTCCGGAGAAGAAAAGAGTCCAACCCCTATCCAGGAGTATGGTTCCAGAACCGAGACTGTGCGTGAGAGGTAAGCCCCACCAGATCTAACGGTAGCGCCCACCTCCCGCACCAGTTCGGCTCCTCCCCCCCAGAGAGGTGACGTTCCACGTCCCCAGAGCCAGCGTCTGCCGCCCGGGTCTGGTCCGTCGAGGCCCCTGACCTTCACTGCCACCCATGTGGCATCGCACCCGACCCCAACGGTTCCTCCCACAGGTGGTGGGCCCATGGGCTGGAGAGATGGGAGCCACGTAGCTTGTTCGGGCTGTGCCCGGCCGGGCTCCGTGGCAAACCCGCCACCAGGCGCTCGCCGACGAGCCCGCCGTCTGGGCCTGGCTCCAGACGGGGCCCCGGGCTTCCTCCGGGCAGGGTCACTCCATCTCTACCTTGCTTCTTCATTGGGGTTTTGAACCATTCTTTGTCTGGCCCCTCACCTGAGACCACTTTGCCTTGGGAGACCCTACCAGGAGCACAAAGCTCCAGACAACACAGCCCTCAGGTTCACAGAGACACACAAACCTCTCCACCACGATAAGGTGATGGTTCACGGAGAAGGCCAAAAAAAAAAAAAAAAAAAAGTGACAAAATAAAATTACAAATCTTTTTTTTTTTTTTTTTAAAGGCTGAAAAAGAGACCAAAAAATATCGGAAAAAGAATTACTCGGCTGCCATGTTTGATTAATAGCTGCTTTAACATACATGTTGGCAGCGAAAACATCTCAACTGTAATCATAAAGGAGCACATCATTCAGAGCTCAAACAGACGCTCCAGTAAACTCCAGATGGGGACGGATTATTGGGAGAAACGCTGACATCACTCGGCCGAGGACCAATCAGCTGCTGCTGCTGCTGCACGCTAACACAGCGACTATAACTGCCCCTTTTAGGGTTCAAATCCCCAAAATATCCACCTCATTACAGTCTGAGACTCTACAGCTGGAGGTATTACATCTAACCTACAGCTGTTCTGATGATGAGTGTGTGTGTGTCTGTGTGTGTGTGTGTCTGTGTGTGTCTCTGTGTGTGTGTGTGTGTGTCTGTGTGTGTCTCTGTGTGGGCGTGTGTGTGTCTGTGTGTGTGTGTGTCTCTGTGTGTGTGTGTGTGTGTGTGTGTGTGTCTGTGTGTGTGTGTGTGTCTGTGTGTGTGTGTGTCTCTGTGTGTGTGTGTGTGTGTGTGTGTGTGTGTGTGTCTGTGTGTGTGTGTGTGTGTCTGCGTGTGTGTGTGTCTGCGTGTGGGTATGTCTGTGTGTGTCTCTGTGTGTGTGTGTGTGTGTGTGTGTCTGTGTGTGTCTCTGTTTGTGCGCGTGTGTCTGTGTGTGTGTGTGTCTCTGTGTGTGTGTGTCTGCGTGTGTGTGTCTGTGTGTGGGTATGTCTGTGTGTGTCTCTGTGTGTGTGTCTGTGTGTGTCTCTGTGTGTCTCTGTGTGTGTGTGTCTGTGTGTGTCTCTGTTTGTTCGCGTGTGTCTGTGTGTGTGTGTGTGTCTCTGTGTGTGTGTGTCTGCGTGTGTGTGTCTGTGTGTGGGTATGTCTGTGTGTGTCTCTGTGTGTGTGTGTGTCTCTGTGTGTGTGTGTCTGCGTGTGTGTGTGTGTGTGTGGGTATGTCTGTGTGTGTGTGTGTGTGTGTGTGTGTGTGTGTGTCTGTGTGTGTGGGTATGTCTGTGTGTGTCTCTGTGTGTGTGTGTGTCTGCGTGTGTGTGTCTGTGTGTGGGTATGTCTGTGTGTGTCTGTGTGTGTGTGTGTGTGTGTGTGTGTGTGTGTGTGTGTGTGTGTGTGTGTGTGTGTGTGTGTGTGTGTGTGTGTGTTTGTGTGAGAATCAAGGAGGAAGTCGCTCCAAGTTTAATAACACTCATCAGCTGATTCGGACCACATCAGACCAGCAGAAACCTCCCGTAACGTACCTCTGTGTTCAGCAACACCTTCCCGTGTGTAACCATAACAACCAGATGAGTATTTCGGCGTGCCGTCCCGGGGGTGCGCTGCGTCCCGGGGGTGCGCTGCGTCCCGGGGGTGCGCTGCGTCCCGGGGTGCGCTGCGTCCCGGGGTGCACTGTGTCCCGGGACACCTCGTTAACGGTGAGGCTGCAGCGCCACAGCTTGTGTTAGCTGATAGGCTTCAGAATACTTTATGTTAGTGTTACACAGGATGGGCCAGGCTGAGAATGACTGCTCACTACACTGGGGGAGGGTGTGTGTGTGTGTGTGTGTGTGTGTGTGTGTGTGTGTGTGTGTGTGTGTGTGTGTGTGTGTGTGTGTGTGTGTGTGTGTGTGTAGGGGGGCGGGGCACTGGCCAAAACAAACTTGGCCAGTGCAAACCCACAGAAAAAAAGCTATTATATTTCATGTGCGTTTGTGTCTCTTTGTGTGTGTGTGTGTGTGTGTGTGTCTCTATGTGTGTGTGTGTGTGTGTGTGTGTCTCTATGTGTGTGTGTGTCTCTGTGTATCTATGTGTGTATGTCTATGTGTGTGTGTGTCTCTATGTGTGTGTGTGTGTGTGTCTCTATGTGTGTGTGTGTGTGTCTCCATGTGTGTTTGTGTGTCTCTATGTGTGTATGTCTGTGTGTGTGTGTCTCTGTGTCTCTATGTGTGTGTCTCTATATGTGTGTGTGTGTGTGTGTGTCTCTATGTGTGTGTGTGTGTGTGTGTGTGTGTCTCTATGTGTGTGTGTGTGTGTGTAGGGGTGGGGGGTAGGGGGCACTGGCCAAAACAAACTTGGCCAGTGCAACCCCACAGAAAAAAAGCTATTATATTTCATGTGCGTTAGTGTCTCTATGTGTATATATGTGTGTGTGTGTGTGTGTGTGTGTGTGTGTGTGTGTGTGTGTGTGTCTCTATGTGTGTTTGTGTGTCTCTATGTGTGTGTGTGTGTCTGTGTCTCTCTGTGTGTGTGTGTGTGTGTGTGTGTGTTTCTATGTGTGTGTGTCTCCATGTGTGTTTGTGTGTCTCTATGTGTGTGTGTGTGTGTGTCTCTATGTGTGTGTGTGTGTGTCTCCATGTGTGTTTGTGTGTCTCTATGTGTGTGTGTTTGTGTGTGTCTCTATGTGTGTGTGTGTGTGTGTCTCTATGTGTGTATCTCCTCCTCAGTGACTCCCTGTGATGGAGAGAAAAGGACTTTTAATTAAGTATCTACCAAAATACAAATCTCAATAGCTCGGGAAATAATTGTGCATCCCTCATTAAGCATTCAGACCGGGCAATTACCCCCCTTTAGCCCTGGGAGCGGGGGGGGCAGTGTGTGTGTGTGTGTGTGTGGGGGGGGGGGGGGGGGTATTATAAATGACTGTTCAGTAATTGGAGCCAGCAGCCAGCGAGACAGCGAGATGAACTGAATTACACGATGTCATTAAAACAAATACGTCAAAGAATTATCGGACGGAAAATAAATGGACTGAAAGATAGTCTGTCATCACTTCAATATTAACTAGTAATCAGATTACTGCTGGGACCAGTAATCAGATTACTGCTCGGACCAGTAGTCAGATTACTGCTGGGACCAGTAATCAGGTTACTGCTGGCACCAGTAATCAGATTACTGCTGGGACCAGTAATCAGGTTACTGCTGGCACCAGTAATCAGATTACTGCTGGGACCAGTAATCAGGTTACTGCTGGCACCAGTAGTCAGATTACTGATGGGACCAGTAGTCAGATTACTGCTGGGACCAGTAGTCTGATTACTGATGGGACCAGTAGTCAGATTACTGCTGGGACCAGTATTCAGATTACTGCTGGGACCAGTAGTCTGATTACTGATGGGACCAGTAGTCAGATTACTGCTGGGACCAGTAATCAGATTACTGCTGGGACCAGTATTCAGATTACTGCTGGGACCAGTAGTCTGATTACTGATGGGACCAGTAGTCTGATTACTGATGGGACCAGTAGTCAGATTACTGCTGGGACCAGTAATCAGATTACTGCTCGGACCAGTAGTCAGATTACTGATGGGACCAGTAGTCTGATTACTGCTGGGACCAGTAGTCTGATTACTGCTGGGACCAGTAATCAGATTACTGCTGGGACCAGTAATCAGGTTACTACTGAGACCAGTAATCAGATTACAGCTCGGACCAGTAGTCAGATTACTGCTGGGAGGACCAGTAATCAGATTACAGCTGGAAACAGTAGTCAGATTACTGCTGGGACAAGTAATCAGGTTACTGCTGGGACCAGTAATCAGGTTACTGCTGAGACCAGTAATCAGGTTACTGCTGGGACCAGTAATCAGATTACTGCTGGGACCAGTAATCAGTTTACTGCTGGGACCAGTAGTCAGATTACTGCTGGGACCAGTAATCAGTTTACTGCTGGGACCAGTAGTCTGATTACTGCTGGGAGGACCAGTAATCAGATTACTGCTGGGAGGACCAGTAATCAGGTTACTGCTGAGACCAGTAATCAGGTTACAGCTGGGACCAGTAGTCAGATTACTGCTGGGAGGACCAGTAATCAGTTTACTGCTGGGACCAGTAGTCTGATTACTGCTGGGATAAGTAGTCTGATTACTGCTGGGACCAGTAATCAGGTTACTGCTGGGACCAGTAATCAGGTTACTGATGGGACCAGTAGTCTGATTACTGATGGGACCAGTAATCAGGTTACTGATGGGACCAATAGTCTGATTACTGATGGGACCAGTAGTCTGATTACTGATGGGACCAGTAATAAGGTTACTGCTGGGACCAGTAATCAGGTTACTGATGGGACCAGTAGTCTGATTACTGATGGGACCAGTAGTCAGATTACTGCTGGGACCAGTAGTCAGATTACTGCTGGGACCAGTAATCAGGTTACTGCTGGGACCAGTAATCAGGTTACTGCTGGGACCTGTAGTGAGATTACTGCTGGGACCAGTAGTCAGATTACTGCTGGGACCAGTAATCAGGTTACTGCTGGGACCAGTAATCAGATTACTGCTGGGACCAGTAGTCAGATTACCACTGAGACCTGTATTGAGATTACTGCTGGGACCAGTAATCAGATTACTGCTGGGACCAGTAGTCAGATTACTGCTGGGACCAGTAATCAGATTACTGCTGGGACCAGTAGTCTGATTACTGCTGGGACCAGTAATCAGATTACTGCTGGGACCAGTAATCAGATTACTGCTGGGACCAGTAATCAGGTTACTACTGAGACCAGTAATCAGATTACAGCTCGGACCAGTAGTCAGATTACTGCTGGGAGGACCAGTAATCAGATTACAGCTGGAAACAGTAGTCAGATTACTGCTGGGACAAGTAATCAGGTTACTGCTGGGACCAGTAATCAGGTTACTGCTGAGACCAGTAATCAGGTTACTGCTGGGACCAGTAATCAGATTACTGCTGGGACCAGTAATCAGTTTACTGCTGGGACCAGTAGTCAGATTACTGCTGGGACCAGTAATCAGTTTACTGCTGGGACCAGTAGTCTGATTACTGCTGGGAGGACCAGTAATCAGATTACTGCTGGGAGGACCAGTAATCAGGTTACTGCTGAGACCAGTAATCAGGTTACAGCTGGGACCAGTAGTCAGATTACTGCTGGGAGGACCAGTAATCAGTTTACTGCTGGGACCAGTAGTCTGATTACTGCTGGGATAAGTAGTCTGATTACTGCTGGGACCAGTAATCAGGTTACTGCTGGGACCAGTAATCAGGTTACTGATGGGACCAGTAGTCTGATTACTGATGGGACCAGTAATCAGGTTACTGATGGGACCAATAGTCTGATTACTGATGGGACCAGTAGTCTGATTACTGATGGGACCAGTAATCAGGTTACTGCTGGGACCAGTAATCAGGTTACTGATGGGACCAGTAGTCTGATTACTGATGGGACCAGTAGTCAGATTACTGCTGGGACCAGTAGTCAGATTACTGCTGGGACCAGTAATCAGGTTACTGCTGGGACCAGTAATCAGGTTACTGCTGGGACCTGTAGTGAGATTACTGCTGGGACCAGTAGTCAGATTACTGCTGGGACCAGTAATCAGGTTACTGCTGGGACCAGTAATCAGATTACTGCTGGGACCAGTAGTCAGATTACCACTGAGACCTGTATTGAGATTACTGCTGGGACCAGTAATCAGATTACTGCTGGGACCAGTAGTCAGATTACTGCTGGGACCAGTAATCAGATTACTGCTGGGACCAGTAGTCAGATTACTGCCGGGACCAGTAGGTAACATTAGCCTACCGTTAGCTAGTTAACACTAAACCTGACAGCAGGTAACGTTAGCCTACCGTTAGCTAGTTAAGGTATTGTTAGCATACCGTTAGCTAGTTAACACTATACTTGGCAGCAGGTATTGTTAGCATACCGTTAGCTAGCAGCTGGAGTAAACACAGTTAAAATGCTGACAGCTAAACGGTGTTAATGTTTGTCTGTATTTCAGGACTCCAACAGCGCGACGTACAGTCTGCTGCTGCCGTTGTCTGAAAAACAACATATGGTGCGTTCACTAGACACTCGCCTCGACAGCCTCATGCTGCATTCAAAGTTATTGTAAAATACCCTTTTCCCATCTAGGTTGTTTTTATTATTGATATCAGATCACTTTTTTGTTCCTTTTTTCAACATTTTGTCTGTTTTGGGGCTTTTTTTGCGTCATTGAACGTTTTTTGGCTTTTTTTTTACAATATCAGATTACTTTTTTGTCCCTATTTCAACATTTTGTCTCTTTTTTGACTTTTTTTTGTTGCTTCAAATGTTTTTTTTGTTGCTTTTTTTTGACATTAGTAATTACTTTTTTGTCCTTTTTTAACTTTTTGTCTATTTTTGGGCTTTTTTTGACAATATCAGATAATTTTATTGTCCTCTTTTCAACATTTTGTCTATTTTTTTGGCTTTTTTTGACGATATCAGATCACATTTTTGTCCCTATTTCAACGTGTCTCTTTTTTTACTTTTATTGTGTCTTTCAACATTTTTTGGGCTTTTTTGACAATATCAGATCTTTTTTGTCCCTTTTTTCAACATTTTGTCTTTTTTGGCTTCTTTGGTGTTGTCCATGCTTTTTGTTCACAAAATCAGATCACTTTTATGTCCCTTTTTTCAACATTTTGTCTATTTTTGGGCTTTTCTTGTGTCTTTGAACGTTTTTTTGCTTTTTTTTGACGATATCAGATTACTGTTTTGTCCCTATTTCAAAATTTTGTCTGTTTTTAGACTTTTTTTGTGTCTTTCAATGTTTTTATTAGTAACATTTTGTCTATTTTGTTTTTTGACAATATCAGATCACTTTTTTGTCTTTTTTTCAACATTTTGTCTATTTTTGTCTATGTTTTGTTGCTTTCAATGTTTTTTGTGGCTTTTTTGACAATATCAGATCACCTTTTTATCATTTTTTCAACATTTTGTCTTGTTTTTTGCTTTTTTTGTGTCTTTCCATGCTTTTTGTGGCTTTTTTTTGACAATATCAGATCACTTTTATGACACGTTTTTCAAAAGTTTGTCTATTTTTTCCAACATTTCTGCTCTTTGTCTCTTAAAATAAACCTTCTGCAGATGAATGTTGGACAGACTTGAAGACTTTAGGACGCTCTGACTCTCTGAATGTCCTTCTCATTTGTCCTGCTCACTTCTTTAAAGGCTCCGGTCGACCTTTTACCCAATCCCCCCCCCTCCAGATGTTCAGCCCAGCGCTGATGAATCTGCAATTATTGATGGCTTCATATACGCAGTGAACTTCTCCAATTGCACGGTAATTGTAAAAGAAGTCATATGCATAAAATTAATTATACGGCGCAATAAGGCCCATAAATCAGCTCACTATCAATTCAGCCGGAGATGTTTCAGGCGCACGCCGCTCGCCAGAGTTCAAGGTAAAAAAGGAAATTCCCTTTTTTAAAACCAAATCAGGGAAGTAATCAGTCAGAGAGACAAAGACTTGTCTCACACAAAGGCTTTTACTCTGGCGGGGGCTCTATATCTGGAACAAGATATGAGCTCTTATTCTGGCGGGGTCTCTATATATCAATATCTGGAACAAGACATGAGCTTTTACTCTGGCGGGGTCTCTCTCTCTATATATATATCAATATCTGGAACAAAACATGAGCTTTTACTCTGGCGGGGTGTCTATATATCTCTATCTCTGGAACTAGATATGAGCTTTTACTCCTGCGGGGACTCTATTTATCCCTGAAATCACCATCACCAAACCCACCAGACTCCATGTAAATAATCAGGACTTTTAGCGTGTATAGAGCCAGCATATCTCCACCAGACTCCATGTAAATAATCAGGACTTTTAGCGTGTATAGAGCCAGCATATCTCCACCAGACTCCATGTAAATAATCAGGACTTTTAGCGTGTGTAGAGCCAGCATCTTTCTACCAGACTCCATGTAAATAATCAGGACTTTTAGCATCGTAAAACACACTTCATTCAAAGAGGAGAGAAACTAAATAAAACTATCAAAAGCCGTCTTGGTTCATCTTTCCACTGTTCCAACAATCACCACTCTGGTTTGGTTGAAATAAACCCTTAATTCACCCATTTACATGTGGAGATATGCTGGCTCTATACACGCTAAAAGTCCTGATTATTTACATGGAGTCTGGTGGAGATATGCTGGCTCTATACACACTAAAAGTCCTGATTATTTACATGGAGTCTGGTGGAGATATGCTGGCTCTATACACGCTAAAAGTCCTGATTATTTACATGGAGTCTGGTGGAGATATGCTGGCTCTATACACGCTAAAAGTCCTGATTATTAACATGGAGTCTGGTTGAGATATACTGGCAGTTATTCTAAGAGCCCCTACAGTTAATCTAAGGACCCCCCTACAGTTAATCTAAGGGCCCCCCTGTTGTAAATAAATAAATTAAGGGCCCGATAATGAACAGGTGTAATAGTTGTCGGCTCTGTGATTTACACGCAGCGAGTAATTAACAGGTCAGAGACACAACACACAGCTGTTCAGGTGGGGTGGGGCAGGCAGGTTAATTAATTAAGTGATTTTGGGGGGGCCCCAAGCAGCGGGTCACAACACCGACAGATGCCCTATTACGATGTTAATGACGTCGGGGGCCGGGTCAGGTAATCATATTCAAAGCTTTCTGTTAGATAACAATCAGACTGCCACACGGTACTGGAGTCTCCCGGGGTCCCTGAAGGCCCCACCCCTGTTTAAACTGGGCGCTGGAGTCTCCTGGGGGTCCCTGAAGGCCCCACCAGTGTTTAGCCTGGGCGGTGGAGTCTCCTGTGGGTCCCTGAAGGCCCCACCACTGTTTAGACTGGCGTTTTGGAGTCACTGGGGGTCCCTGAAGGCCCCACCACTGTTTAAACTGGGCGCTGGAATCTCCCGGGGTCCCTGAAGGCCCCACCACTGTTTAGACTGGCGTTTTGGAGTCACTGGGGGTCCCTGAAGGCCCCACCACTGTTTAAACTGGGCGCAGGAGTCTCCTGGGGGTCCCTGAAGGCCCCACCACTGTTTAAACTGGGCGCTGGAGTCTCCTGGAGGTCCCTGAAGGCCCCACCACTGTTTAGACTGGGCTTTTTGGAGCCACTGGGGGTCCCTGAAGGCCCCTTGGAGCGATCAATGATGTGCTCTGCCGTGCAGCACGCGCCACAGATCCTCCTATCGGACATTAATCTGTTAATCTGAGCGCGGAGTGAATGGGACGACACTGATGCATTCTGGGATAGGAGAAAAGAGCACGCCGCATTCAGTGTCAAACGGGAAAAAAGAGTTCAAAACAACTAGTAAAAAATGCATAAAATAATCCCCCCCAAAAAAGGAGAAAACTATACTTTTTTCAATAATTAAATAAAATGCAATGACACATTGTGTGTGTCTGTGTGTGTGTGTGTGTATATATCTCTGTGTGTGTGTATATATCTCTGTGTGTCTGTGTGTGTGTGTGTCTCTGTGTGTGTGTATATATCTCTGTGTGTGTGTATATATCTCTGTGTGTGTCTGTGTGTGTCTCTGTGTGTGTATATATCTCTGTGTGTGTGTATATATCTCTGTGTGTGTGTATGTATCTGTGTGTGTGTGTGTGTGTGTCTCTGTGTGTGTGTATATATCTCTGTGTGTGTGTATATATCTCTGTGTGTGTGTATGTATCTCTGTGTGTGTCTGTGTGTGTCTGTGTGTGTATATATCTCTGTGTGTGTATATATCTCTGTGTGTGTCTGTGTGTGTGTGTGTGTGTGTGTGTGTCTCTGTGTGTATATATCTCTGTGTGTGTGTATATATCTCTGTGTGTTTCTGTGTGTGTCTGTGTGTGTGTCTGTGTGTGTGTATATATCTGTGTGTGTGTATGTATCTCTGTGTGTGTCTGTGTGTGTCTGTGTGTGTATATATCTCTGTGTGTGTGTATATATCTCTGTGTGTGTGTGTGTGTGTCTGTGTGTGTGTGTGTGTCTCTGTGTGTGTATGTATCTCTGTGTGTGTCTGTGTGTGTCTGTGTGTGAATATATCTCTGTGTGTGTGTATATATCTCTGTGTGTGTCTGTGTGTGTGTGTGTGTGTGTGTGTGTCTCTGTGTGTATATATCTCTGTGTGTGTGTATATATCTCTGTGTGTGTGTATGTATCTCTGTGTGTGTCTGTGTGTGTCTGTGTGTGTATATATCTCTGTGTGTGTGTATATATCTCTGTGTGTATGTATATATCTCTGTGTGTGTGTATATATCTCTGTGTGTGTCTGTGTGTGTGTGTGTGTGTGTGTGTCTCTGTGTGTATATATCTCTGTGTGTGTCTGTTTCTGTGTGTGTGTGTGTGTCTGTGTGTGTGTGTGTATTGTGTGTGTGTGTGTGTGTGTGTGTGTGTGTGTGTGTGTGTGTATATGTCTCTGTGTGTGTCTTATTTGTTGAATGCCTGGACAGTCTTTCTCTGCTGCCGATGGATACGTTTATATATATATATATATATATATATATACATATATATACATACATATATATATATATATATATATATATATATATATATATATATATATAGCGCATATATATGTACAAGTAGATGGAGGGGGGGGGTGAAAGGCCAGTGATGTGGAGAAGATGGAGAGAGCTGACCGAGAGGCCAGGAAGTCAGATGGTCAGGATGGAGAGGTGGGTGTGTCAGCAGCACCTGAAGCCTGCAGGATGTCACAAGATCCCAAACATTAAACCGAGAGGCCAGTTTAATGAAGGTAGAGAGACTCTATCAAGATGGATCATTCACATAGTAAATTAAACCAGTTCAGGGTCCTCACTTCTACTGACAGAGATGGAGAGCAGACACACACACACACACACACACACACACACACACACACACACACACACACACACACACACACACACACACACACACACACACACACACACACACACACACACACACACACACACACACACACACACACACACACACACACACACACACACACACACACACACACACACACACACACACACACACACACACACACACACACACACACACACACACACACACACACACACACACACACACACACACACACACACACACACACACACACACACACACACACACACACACACACACACACACACACACACAGACACACACACACACACACACACACACACACACACACTCATAAACACACACACACACACACACAGAGACATACACACACACACACAGATAGATACACACACACACAGACACTCACACACACAGACACACACACAGACACAGATACACACACACACACACACACACACACACACACACACACACACACACACACAGAGACATACACACACTGTGTGTCTGTGTGTGTCTGTGTGTGTGTGTACCCGACACCGGATAAGCGGACGAAGATGGATGGATGGAAAAAATTTACAATTGTATTTTAAAAGATAAGCGCTAAATTAACATTATAAAAAAATAAAAAAAATAATAAAAAAATTAACAACTCAACTAACGTCATAAAAGGGTGTATTAAAAATAAATAAAAATTAAAACGTTGGATATAAAACATGTCGGAAAAATGTAAGAAAAATTTACAAAAAAGTAAAAAATATAAACATTAAAAACAGAGAAAAAAAACGCTAAATAAACGTCATGAAAAGGCGTTGAAAAAATAATAACACAATTAAGATAAATAAACAAATAATTAATAAAAATAATTAATAAAAATAAAAATGTTGAAAAAAGCGCTAAATAATATATAAAAGAGATACATATAGCGCTATACATATATATATATTAAAAAAATAAACAAAATAAAAAAGTTATAAAAAAAATACGTGTTGAAAAATTTAAGAAAAATCTACCAAAAAAATAAAAATAAAAACGGTGAAAAAAGCACTAAATTAACGTCATAAAAAGGCGTCGAAAAAAAGCTATACATATATATTAAAAAATTTATAAAAATAAAAACGTTATAAAAAAATACATGTGTTGAAAAATTTAAGAAAAATCTACCATAAAAATAAAATAAAAATAAAAACGTTATAAAAAAAATACGTGTTGAAAAATTTAAGAAAAATCTACCAAAAAATAAAAATAAAAGCACAAAATTAACGTCATTTAAAGTCGTCGAAATAAATAATAAAAAAACTTAAGATAAATAAACAAATAATTAATAAAAAAATTAATAAAAATAAAAATCTTGAAAAAAGCGCTAAATAAACGTCATGAAAAGGCGTGAAAAAAAGGTAAAAAAAATAAATAAAAAAAAAAACGTTATAAACAAAATACATGTGTTGAAAAACTTAAGAAAAATATACCAAAACAAATAAAATAAAAAACGGTGAAAAAAGCACGAAATTAATGTCATAAAAAGTCGTAGAAAAAAAAGCTATATATATATATATATCCATCCATCCATCCATCTTCGTCCGCTTATCCGTGTCGGGTCGCTGGGGAGCAGCTCCAGCAGGGGACCCCAAACTTCCCTTTCCCGAGCAACATTAACCAGCTCCGACTGGGGGATCCCGAGGCGTTCCCAGGCCAGGTTGGAGATATAATCCCTCCACCTAGTCCTGGGTCTTCCCCGAGGCCTCCTCCCAGCTGGACCTCCCTCCACCTAGTCCTGGGTCTTCCCGAGGCCTCCTCCCAGCTGGACCTCCCTCCACCTAGTCCTGGGTCTTCCCGAGGCCTCCTCCCAGCTGGACCTCCCTCCACCTAGTCCTGGGTCTTCCCCGAGGCCTCCTCCCAGCTGGACCTCCCTCCACCTAGTCCTGGGTCTTCCCCGAGGCCTCCTCCCAGCTGGACGTGCCTGGAACACCTCCCTAGGGAGGCGCCCAGGGGGCATCCTTACCAGATGCCCGAAACCACCTCAACTGGCTCCTTCGACGCAAAGGAGCAGCGGCTCTCCGAGCTCCTCACGGATGACTGAGCTTCTCACCCTATCTCTAAGGGAGACGCCAGCCACCCTCCTGAGGAAACCCATTTCGCCGCTTGTACCCTGGATCTCGTTCTTTCGGTCATGACCCAGCCTTCATGACCATAGGTGAGGGTAGGAACGAAAACTGACCCGGTAGATCGAGAGCTTTGCCTTCTGGCTCAGCTCTCTTTTTCGTCACTGGCGGTGCGATAGATTGAATGCAATACCGCACCCGCGCCCGATTCTCCGACCAATCTCCCGCTCCATTGTCCCCTCACTCGCGAACACAACCCCAAGGTACTTGAACTCCTTCACTTGGGGTAAGGACTCATTCCCTACCTGGAGAAGGCATTCCATCGGTTTCCTGCTGAGAACCATGGCCTCCGATTTAGAGGTGCTGATCCTCATCCCAACCGCTTCACACTCGGTTGCGAACCGATCCAGTGAGTGCTGAAGGTCGCAGGCCGATGATGCCATCAGGACCACATCATCTGCAAAGAGCAGCGATGAGATCCCCAGCCCACCAAACTGCAACCCCCCCCCACCCGACTACGCCTCGATATCCTGTCCATAAATACTACAAACAGGATTGGTGACAAAGCGCAGCCCTGGCGGAGGCCAACCCTCACCTGAAACGAGTCCGACTTACTACCGAGAACCCGGACACAGCTCTCGCTTTGGTTGTACAGAGATTGGATGGCCCTGAGAAGAGACCCCCTCACCCCATACTCCCGCAGCACCTCCCACAGTATCTCCCGGGGACCCGGTCATACGCCTTCTCCAGATCCACAAAACACATGTAGACCGGTTGGGCATACTCCCAGGCTCCCTCCAGGATCCTTGCGAGTGAAGAGCTGGTCCGTTGTTCCACGACCAGGACGGAATCCGCATTGTTCCTCCTCAACCCGAGGTTCGACTATCGGCCGAACCCTCCTTTCCATCACCTTGGAGTAGACTTTACCAGGGAGGCTGAGAAGTGTGATACCCCTATAATTGGCACACACCCTCTGGTCCCCCTTTTTAATATATATATATATATATATATATATATATATATATATAAACGTTTTAGAAAAATTTTAAGACTTGAACAAAAAGAGAAAAAAAAAAAAAATCTTAAAATCTACAATAATCTTAATTATATAAATCTTAAATCTAGCGCTGAAAGCTGAGAGCTGATTGGTGGAGACTCTGGAGGCCGAGCGGCTGAAAGTCACATTAACCCTCGCTGGTCGTCCTGCTGCTGCTCCATTCATCATTAGCGCCTGACCGTGCACGGAGCGCCTGACCGTGCACGGAGCGCCCGCCCCCCCCCGCCGCCCGAACCATTCATCACCGCGGCGACGCTGACAGTGACGGATGGGTCGGCCTCGCGGCCGCCACTCTGCTCACCGCGCGCCGCCGCAGACTGACAGCTGGAGCAACGTGTCAAGTGGCCGAGAGACTGCGGCCATTAATAACCTCCGTCACATGACCGCCTGGGCGTTGGGGGGGGTGTCACGGCGAACGGGGCCGACAGTCACGGACGCCTGATCTTTAATCAAGTGCGCGCCGGGAATGATGGGTAATGAATATATCGCTCACAGATTGGAAGGTGTGCAGCGAGAAAACTGGGGAAGGGATGGGAGGGGGGGGGGGGATGAAAGGATGACCCATCTGATGCTCAGGGGGGAAGGGGGGGGGGGGGGGGTGACCCCGGGAGTGGGCGCGCTCGCCACATCTGAGCACGTGTAATGTGTCGTTCATTCAGTGAGAGAGATCGTAATCATGAGAGGAGCTCCGCTCGATGAGGCTCGACAGCCCTGAAGTCATCCAGCCAACCAGACCCCCCCCTCAACCAGACCCCCACCCCCTACCAAACCCCCACCAACAAGACCCCCACCAGACCCCCCTTTATCACCGTTTTATACAACCAGACCCCAGAGACAATTTATAAAGGTTTTATCCAACCAGACTCCTGTTAATTTATAAAGGTTTTATACAACCAGACTCCTGTTAATTTATAAAGGTTTTATACAACCAGACTCCTGTTAATTTATAAAGGTTTTATACAACCAGACTCCTTTATAATTTATAAAAAGGCCAAAAAAGTTTGACAATAAGGTAACAAAACAGGTGACAAAAACGTGGAGAAAATGTGGAGAAAACAGCAACAAAAAGGCAGCGAGAAAGTCAACAAAACTGCGTCAAGTCAATTTAGTCAAAGTCAATTTATAAAGGTTTTATACAGCCAGACTCCTGTCAGTTTATAAGGGTTAAATATATTCAGCCAAGGGTACAAAAAGGCAAAAAAAGGCCAAAAAAAGTGACAAAAATGTGACAAAACCGTGATATGGGGCGAAAAAGGCAACAAAAAGGCGACAAAAAGGCGACAAAAACATGGCCGAAAGGCTAATAAGGGCTTAAAAAAGGTGACAAAAATGTGGCAAAGGGGCGAAAAAGGCAACAAAAAGGCAGCGAGAAAGTCAACAAAAACGTGACAAAAACGTGGCAAAGGGGCGATAAAGTGTCTAAAAGGTGACAAAAAAGGTGACAAAAAAGGTGACAAAAACGTGGAGAAAATGTGGCGAAAAAGGCAACAAAAAAGGCAGCGAGAAAGTGACAAAAAGGCAACAAAAAACGTGGCAAAAACGTGGTAAGAGGGGACAAAAAGGGCTAAATATAGTTGATATGTAGAGGTGGTTTAGATTGTGTGAGAGGAGAGATGTAGGTCACTGAGAGGTTTCACACTAAACTAAACTAACGACGACAAACTCAGACTTTCTTCACTTGATCTTTTAAACTGACAAACATCAAATATGTAATTCATGGCTCAATTCAAACAGGATCTAGACATAATATGTCAATTTATAAGAGTTTTATACAACCAAGGGTACTAAAAAGCAGCAAAAAGTCGACGATAAAGGCGACAAAAAGGCGAAAGGACTTTGCCTCTCTGTAATAAAAAGTCCAGTAAAGGTGACCTATACTGAGCAGGTAAAACTGTTGCTGCAGTAAAGCAGTGTCTCTATATGTCTCTATGATAAAAAGTCCAGTAAAGGTGACCTATACTGAGCAGGTAGTTGCTGCAGTAAAGCATGGGAGGTCTTCCATGAAGCCGTGATGAAGACAGGAGGAAGAGTACTACTTAAAAAGTCTCCAGACGAGCAGAAAACCAACTAAAGCCTGGAGGTCAAACAGCCCTCCAACGTGAGGATTAAAATCTTGAAGAGGAGTGTAAAAGCGAGCGGATATGACATGGTCTGGTGATGAAGAAGAAGCATTAACGTTGCGTTGCCTTTCACCTCTCCTTGGGCTCCCAGCTGATGTATGCAGATCAGCTAGGAGGCCATTGTGTCCAGATCAGCCTTTAATCCAATTCTACACAGCAATCAAAGATGCATGAACCAGGCCCATTATGAGGCATCAAAAAGTCAACAAAAAGGCAGCAAAAAAACAACCGACAAAAAGGCAACAAAAAGCATGGAGTGGAGTGTGGAGTGTGGAGTGTGAAAGTGAGCGGATATGATGTGGTCTGGTGATGAGGAAGAAGCATTAACGTTACGATGCCTTTCACCTCTCCTTGGAGAGCTGATGTATGCAGAGCAGCTAGGAGGCCACTGTCTCCAGATCAGCCTTTAATCCAATTCTACACAGCAATCAAAGATGCATGAAAAAAGGTCAGCAAAAAGGCAACAAAAAGACAGCAAAAAGGCAGCAAAAAGGCCACAAAAAAGACAGCAAAAAGGCCGCAAAAAGGCAACAAAAATTCGACAAAAAGGCCACAAAAAGGCAACAAAAAGGCAGCAAAAAGGTAACAAAAAGGCCACAAAAAGGCAACAAAAAGGCAGAAAAAAGGTAACAAAAAGACAGCAAAAAGGCAACAAAAAGTCAACAAAAAGTCAGCAAAAAGGCAACAAAAAGGCAGCAAAAAGGCAGCAAAAAGGCAACAAAAAGTCAATAAAAAGGCAGCAAAAAGGCAACAAAAAGGCAACAAAAAGGCAACAAAAATTCGACAAAAAGGCCACAAAAAGGCAACAAAAAGGCAACAAAAAGGTAACAAAAAGGCCACAAAAAGGCAACAAAAAGGCAGCAAAAAGGTAACAAAAAGACAGCAAAAAGGCAACAAAAAGTCAACAAAAAGGCCACAAAAAGGCAACAAAAAGGCAGCAAAAAGGTAACAAAAAGGCCACAAAAAGGCAACAAAAAGGCAGCAAAAAGGTAACAAAAAGACAGCAAAAAGGCAACAAAAAGTCAACAAAAGGTCAGCAAAAAGGCAACAAAAAGACAGCAAAAAGGCAGCAAAAAGGCCACAAAAAAGACAGCAAAAAGGCAACAAAAAGTCAACAAAAAGTCAGCAAAAAGGCAACAAAAAGGCAGCAAAAAGGCAGCAAAAAGGCAACAAAAAGGCAACAAAAAGGTTACAAAAAGGCCACAAAAAGGCAACAAAAAGGCAGCAAAAAGGTAACAAAAAGACAGCAAAAAGGCAACAAAAAGTCAACAAAAAGGCCACAAAAAGGCAACAAAAAGGCAGCAAAAAGGTAACAAAAAGTTGACAAAAAAAGCAACAATAAGGCAGCAAAAAGGCAACAAAAAGTCGACACAAAGGCAGCAAAAAAGGCAGCAAAAAGGCAACAAAAAGTTGACAGAAAGGGCAACAAAAAGTCGACAAAAAAGCAACAAAAAGGCAGCAAAAAGTCGACAAAAAGGCAGCAAAAAAGAGGTAAAAAGGCAAGAAAAAGGCAACAAAAAGTTGACAAAAAAGCAGCAAAAAAGGTAACAAAAAGTTGACAAAACAAAGCAAGAAAAAGGCAAAAAAAGGTCGACAAACAGATATGTCGTGACGTGGAGTGTGAAAGCAAGCGGATATATCATGACATGGAGAGAGAAAGCGAGTGGATATATCGTGACATGGAGTGTGAAAGCGAGCGGATATATTGTGACGTGGAGTGTGAAAGCAAGTGGATATATCATGACATGGAGAGAGAAAGCGAGAGGATATATCCTGACGTGGAGTGAGAAAGCGAGCGGATATATCGTGACGTGGATTGTGAAAGCGAGCGGATATATCATGACGTGGAGTGAGAAAGCGAGCGGATATATCGTGACGTGGAGTGTGAAAGCGAGCGGATATATCGTGGCGTGGAGTGTGAAAGCGGCGGATGTATCCTGGCGTGGAGGGAGAAAGCGGCGGATATATCATGACGTGGGTGAGAAAGCGGGAGGATATATCATGACGTGGAGTAAGAAAGCGGCGGATATATCGTGACGTGGGTGTGAAAGCAAGCGGATATAGCGTGAGGAGGCGGATATATCCTGACGTGGAGTAAGAAAGCGGCGGATAAATCCTGGCGTGGGAGAAAGCGAGCGGATATATCATGACGTGGAGTAAGAAAGCGAGCGGATATATCGTGACGTGGAGTGTGAAAGCAAGCGGATATATCATGACGTGGAGTGAGAAAGCGAGCGGATATATCATGACGTGGAGTAAGAAAGCGAGCGGATATATCGTGACGTGGAGTGTGAAAGCAAGCGGATATATCATGACGTGGATTGAGAAAGCGAGCGGATATATCACGACGTGGAGTAAGAAAGCGAGCGGATATATCATGACGTGGAGTGTGAAAGCGAGCGGATGTATCCTGACGTGGAGTGAGAAAGCGAGAGGATATATCCTGACGTGGAGGGAGAAAGCGAGCGGATATATCATGACGTGGAGTGAGAAAGCGGGAGGATATATCCTGACGTGGAGTAAGAAAGCGAGCGGATAAATCCTGACGTGGAGTGAGAAAGCGGGAGGATATATCCTGACGTGGAGTAAGAAAGCGAGCGGATAAATCCTGACGTGGAGTGAGAAAGCGAGCGGATATATCGTGACGTGGAGTGAGAAAGCGAGAGGATATATCCTGACGTGGAGTGAGAAAGCGAGCGGATATATCATGACGTGGAGTAAGAAAGCGAGCGGATATATCGTGACGTGGAGTAAGAAAGCGAGCGGATATATCGTGACGTGGAGTGTGAAAGCAAGCGGATATATAATGACGTGGAGTGAGAAAGCAAGCGGATATATCGTGACGTGGAGTGTGAAAGCGAGCGGATATATCATGACGTGGAGTGTGAAAGCGAGCGGATGTATCCTGACGTGGAGGGAGAAAGCGAGCAGATATATCATGACGTGGAGTGTGAAAGCAAGTGGATGTATGCTGACGTGGAATAAGAAAGCGAGCGGATGTATGCTGACGTGGAATAAGAAAGCGAGCGGATATATCGTGACGTGGAGTGTGAAAGCGGCGGATACATGCTGGCGTGGGTAAGAAAGCGGCGGATAAATCCTGGACGTGGGGAGAAAGCGGGAGGATATATCCTGGCGTGGAGAAAGCGGGAGGATATATCGTGGCGTGGAGGGAGAAAGCGGGAGGATATATCCTGGACGTGGAGTAAGAAAGCGGCGGATAAATCCTGGCGTGGGTGAGAAAGCGGGAGGATATATCCTGGCGTGGAGTAAGAAAGCGGCGGATAAATCCTGGCGTGGGGAGAAAGCGGCGGATATATCATGACGTGGAGTAAGAAAGCGGCGGATATATCATGGCGTGGGTGAGAAAGCGAGAGGATATATCCTGGCGTGGAGTGAGAAAGCGGCGGATATATCATGGCGTGGAGTAAGAAAGCGGCGGATATATCGTGACGTGGAGTGTGAAAGCAAGCGGATATATCATGACGTGGAGTGAGAAAGCGGCGGATATATCATGACGTGGTAAGAAAGCGGCGGATATATCATGACGTGGTGGGAGAAAGCGAGAGGATATATCCTGGACGGGGGTGAGAAAGCGGCGGATATATCATGACGTGGAGTAAGAAAGCGGCGGATATATCGTGGACGTGGAGTGTGAAAGCAAGCGGATATATCATGGCGTGGAGTGAAAAGCGGCGGATATATCATGACGTGGAGTAAGAAAGCGGCGGATATATCGTGGACGTGGAGTGTGAAAGCAAGCGGATATATCATGACGTGGAGTGAGAAAGCGAGCGGATATATCACGACGTGGAGTAAGAAAGCGAGCGGATATATCGTGACGTGGAGTGTGAAAGCGAGCGGATATATCATGACGTGGAGTGTGAAAGCGAGCGGATGTATCCTGACGTGGAGGGAGAAAGCGAGCAGATATATCATGACGTGGAGTGTGAAAGCAAGCGGATGTATGCTGACGTGGAATAAGAAAGCGAGCGGATGTATGCTGACGTGGAATAAGAAAGCGAGCGGATGTATGCTGACGTGGAATAAGAAAGCGAGCGGATATATCATGACGTGGAGTGTGAAAGCGAGCGGATATATCATGACGTGGAGTAAGAAAGCGAGCGGATAAATCCTGACGTGGAGTGAGAAAGCGGGAGGATATATCATGACGTGGAGTAAGAAAGCGGGAGGATATATCGTGACGTGGAGTAAGAAAGCGGGAGGATATATCATGACATGAGAGAGAAAGCGGCGGATATATCATGGCGTGGAGTGAGAAAGCGGCGGATATATCATGGCGTGGAGTAAGAAAGCGGGAGGATATATCGTGACGTGGAGTGAGAAAGCGAGCGGATATATCATGACGTGGAGTAAGAAAGCGGGAGGATATATCGTGACGTGGAGTAAGAAAGCGGGAGGATATATCGTGACGTGGAGTAAGAAAGCGGGAGGATATATCATGACATGGAGAGAGAAAGCGAGCGGATATATCATGACGTGGAGTGAGAAAGCGAGCGGATATATCATGACGTGGAGTAAGAAAGCGGGAGGATATATCGTGACGTGGAGTGAGAAAGCGAGCGGATATATCATGACGTGGAGTAAGAAAGCGAGCGGATAAATCCTGACGTGGAGTGAGAAAGCGAGCGGATATATCATGACGTGGAGTAAGAAAGCGGGAGGATATATTGTGACGTGGAGGGAGAAAGCGGGAGGATATATCATGACGTGGAGTGTGAAAGCGAGTGGATATATCCTGACGTGGAGGGAGAAAGCGAGTGGATATATCCTGACGTGGAGGGAGAAAGCGGGAGGATATATCGTGACGTGGAGGGAGAAAGCGAGCGGATATATCGTGACGTGGAGTGTGAAAGCGAGTGGATATATATCATGACGTGGAGAGAGAGAGCGAGCAGATATATCGTGACATGGAGTATTAAACGAGCGGACATATCGTGACGTGAAGTGTGAAAGTGAGCGGATATGATGTGGTCTGGTGATGAGGAAGAAGCATTAACGTTATGATGCCTTTCAGCTCTCCTTGGAGATCAGCTAGGAGGCCACTGTTTCCAGATCAGCCTTTAATCCAATTCTACACAGCAATCAAAGATGCATGAACCAGGCCCATTATTCGGGGGGGCTGGGGGGGGCGTTCTGCATGTCATTATTCAGGGGGGGGTGGTGGGGGTAAGAAAGCTGTTTTTAATGAGATTCCACAAAGCTCCAAATCAGGCCGTCCCAGCATGCATCCTGGCTAATTCACTTAATAATCCATCCAAAGACAATCGCTAACTGTTTGTTCTCTTGACAACATGCTGCGATTTCAACCTTCACACACACACACACACACACACACACACACACACACACACACACACACACACACACACACACACACACACACACACACACACACACACACACACACACACACACACACACACACACACACACACACACACAGACACTCAAACACACACACACACACGCAAGCAAGCCGTCCTTTATGAAACAGAAAGTAAATATGATATTCAGTTACTGCTTTATACAGACAGAGAGAGAGACAGAGAGAGAGAGAGAGAGAGACAGAGAGAGAGAGACAGAGAGAGACAGAGAGAGAGAGAGAGAGACAGAGAGAGAGAGACAGAGAGGGAGAAAGTAAATATGATATTCAGGTATTGCCTTATAGAGACATTGAAGGCATTTCATAATTTCTCTCTGTCTCCTCCGTGGGAACATTTATTTCTGTATCAACAGGTTGACATCGATAAAGGCCCAGCTAGTGTTTGGCCCTGTTCTCTCTGACCACTAAGTGACTGTTTTGGGGTTTTATGTCGACCCTCCAGAAAAACAAGGTGGGATTTGAATGTGGGTACACACACACACACACACACACACACACACACACACACACACACACACACACACACACACACACACACACACACACAGACAAAAACACACACACGGACAAAGACACATGCACATAGGTACACTCAGGCACACACACAGACACACATAGACACACACACAGACAGACACACACACACACACACACAGACAGACAGACACACACACACACACACAGACAAAGACACACACACGCACACAGACACACACACACACACACACACACACACACACACACACAGACAGACACACACACACACAGACAACGACACACACACACACACACACACACACACACACACACATAGACACACACACAAACATACACACACACAGACAGACACACACACACACACAGACACACACACAAACACACACACACACACACACACACATGAAACTCAGTGTCCCGGATGACGGGACCCTCCCCCGTGAAACGAGCCGACACAGTGTTCCACTTTGTGTCCGAGAGGCACAAGCCTGAGAGATCACACACACACACACACACACACACACACACACACACACACACACACACACACACACACACACACACAGACCACCTGTCAGCTCCTTCCTTTAACTCAACTCTCCCATCTGTTGACGCTCTTTTTGTGCGCTCAGCGATGCAGCTGCAGAGCTCCGCCCCCTCCTGCTGTTATTCTAATACTATTACTAACCACTGATTTATTCATTGGCTTTACCAGGCCTCTGTCTCTGCCCCCCCCCCCCAGACATTAACACACCCATCTGAACCCTCAGGCCCACGCTTCACGCTCGCCTTTCACTGCTCGACACATCGCACCCGCCCCTTTCTCTCTGTCCGCCCAGACCTCCCAGCATCCAGCTGTCACTCTCCAGAGACCCACACATGTAGTCCCAGACCAGCCCCATCCACCAATCAGGGAGGCTGGTCCTGAGACATGTAGACCAGCCCCATCCACCAATCAGGGAGGCTGGTCCTGAGACATGTAGACCAGCCACATCCACCAGTCAGGGAGGCTGGTCCTGAGACATGTAGACCAGCCACATCCACCAGTCAGGGAGGCTGGTCCTGAGACATGTAGACCAGCCACATCCACCAGTCAGGGAGGCTGGTCCTGAGACATGTAGACCAGCCACATCCACCAGTCAGGAGGCTGGTCCTGAGACATGTAGACCAGCCACATCCACCAGTCAGGAGGCTGGTCCTGAGACATGTAGACCAGCCACATCCACCAGTCAGGAGGCTGGTCCTGAGACATGTAGACCAGCCACATCCACCAGTCAGGGAGGCTGGTCCTGAGACATGTAGACCAGCCCCATCCACCAATCAGGGAGGCTGGTCCTGAGACATGTAGACCAGCCACATCCACCAGTCAGGAGGCTGGTCCTGAGACATGTAGACCAGCCACATCCACCAGTCAGGGAGGCTGGTCCTGAGACATGTAGACCAGCCACATCCACCAGTCAGGGAGGCTGGTCCTGAGACATGTAGACCAGCCACATCCACCAGTCAGGGAGGCTGGTCCTGAGACATGTAGACCAGCCACATCCACCAGTCAGGGAGGCTGGTCCTGAGACATGTAGACCAGCCACATCCACCAGTCAGGGAGGCTGGTCCTGAGACACATGTAGACCAGCCACATCCACCAGTCAGAGAGGCTGGTCCTGAGACATGTAGACCAGCCACATCCACCAGTCAGGGAGGCTGGTCCTGAGACATGTAGACCAGCCACATCCACCAGTCAGGAGGCTGGTCCTGAGACATGTAGACCAGCCACATCCACCAGTCAGAGAGGCTGGTCCTGAGACATGTAGACCAGCCACATCCACCAGTCAGGGAGGCTGGTCCTGAGACATGTAGACCAGCCACATCCACCAGTCAGGGAGGCTGGTCCTGAGACATGTAGACCAGCCACATCCACCAGTCAGGGAGGCTGGTCCTGAGACATGTAGACAACCTGCAGGCAGGGGACAACACAAAACTAACACAAAATGATGCAAAACTACTGCTGGTACGGCTGGTCTCATGTATATCTGTGGTTCTGGTGCTGGATGGATGGAGTCCATCATGACTTAGATCATGTAACATAAGTGTGTGTGTGTGTGTGTGTGTGTGTGTGTGTGTCTCTGTGTGTGTGTGTGTGTGTCTGTCTGTCTCTGTGTGTGTCACCTTGTGTGTGTGCAAATGATGCAAAACTAACACAAAATGATGCAAAACAAACATAAAATGATGCAAAACTAACAAAATGATGCTAATCAAACATAAAATGATGCAAAACTAACACAAAATGATGCAAAACAAACATAAAATGATGCAAAACAAACATAAAATGATGCAAAACTAACACAAAATGATGCAAAACAAACATAAAAG
>NC_041346.1:32705623-32718123 GCF_004354835.1 Perca flavescens
TCAGTTATTTCACACTTTTTTATTAAGTACATAATTCCATATGTGTTCATTCATAGTTTTGATGCCTTCAGTGAGAATCTACAATGTAAATAGTCATGAAAATAAAAAGGAAACACATTGAATGAGAAGGTGTGTCCAAACTTTTGGCCTGTACTGTATGTAGTAGGGGGTCCCTGGGGGGCAGGCGGAGCGGGCCCTTAATTAATCAGCTTCCTGTAATTAAGGTGTCCATCAGGAAGCCTGCAGCTACGAGCAAGTCACCCTGCAGCAATAATGAGTTCACCTTTAACAGAACTGAACAACAGTTGGCACTCTCAAACCTCTGTCTGTAAATTCCTCCTTAATGCCTCATTTGCATATTTAAAACACACAATTTCAGAAAACTTGTAAATACAAAAAAATAACACGTCTTAATGTGAGTAATCAGCGGGGGAAGTTCGGTGCTGATATCTGTTTTTTAAAATCCATATATTTAAAGGTTTTAGTTCTCTCTCTTAGTCAAACGATTAAAATATTTAATCGCGATTTATTGCATTACAGTTTTTTCCAACTGCTTAGACACGTTTTCAAAACTATATCTCCTTTTTTCAAAATTTCTACACACAATTCCTAAAACTGCACACACAAAATGCTAAATGCCTCACATCTAATTCAAAATGAAACACTGCATTCAAAATACCATAAACACATCTCAAAATGAAGCATTTGCATCAAATGGCAAACACTTTTTTCATAATAGTAAACTTTTGGATATACCATGTACACACTGTTGTCCTAAATCTAAAACTGTTTTGTCTTTCATAGGTTTATAGCTACATTTACAATGTTCTAGAGAGAAAGTAACTGCTGAGAGTGGTTGAAAAGTGCACCGTAAAAAACAATCTAATGTTACAGTAAAACAGAAAATATTTATTGGGCACAACGTTACGTTTGTAAGAGTAGCTCAGTGTTGTATAGAGTAGCATGAAACAAGAAACAAGTGTGGGGTTGGACAGAATTGTATGCTCTATGTACAAAACAAAGTTTGATAGATTAGTAATGCTGAAAGGGAGTTTTTTCTTGCCACTGTCGCAATAGCCACTGCTAATGCTTGCTCTTGAGGGAATCGCTGTAATTGTTGGGGTTTTGGAATTTATAGAGTGTGGTCTAGACCTACTCTATCTGTAAAGTGTCTCGAGATAACTTTTTTATGATTTGATACTATAAATAAAATTGAATTGAATTGAATTGAAATAGTCATTAGATAGTTGCATGCAGTATGGACACCACTGTAAAGCTACTCAAGATGGGCTTCTCTCCCTGATCTCATCAGAGATGGCTCTCCTTCCTCTTCTTCCCTCCTCCTCTTCCTCCTCCTCGTTGTTATCCCCTGTCTCTTCCTCCTCCTCCTCTTACTCTCTGTCTATTGTTGGCATCCATTGTTCAAAACAGGCAATCTGACCTTTGACCTTTGTATAGGCCTATTCTAAAGCAATGATTGGTTAGTGTTCAGTTATGACATAATGTGTTTGCAAATGTGAGAAGTGTGTGTGTGTATATAAATAATATAATAATGGTAAATAAGTGTAGCATTTTGATTGGTTGGGTTTAGAAATGGATAGCAAGTCACTTCCTGTTAGATTTTTGTGTCTTAGGTAGAGAATTGTGTGTAATGTTTTAAAAAAAGTGTTTTATGTAATTGAAAGCTGAGTGAAAGGCTGAGAAATGGCTTCTGGTTTTGGAGATTTGCTGGGTAGTTTTGCACTTTGAGAGGTTTCAAAAATCGTGTGACATGAAAAGATTTTGTGTGTAAGCAGTTGGAAAAAACTGTAATGTCACAGTTAACTCGCAATTAATCGCACATTTTCAGTCACCCTGCAGGAATAATGAGTTCACCTTTAAAAGGCTGAACAACAGAGAGCATCCATGTTAGTGCTCTCAAACCAAGACCTTTGGGGGCCCTAAGCAGGATCTGGTTTGGGGGACTCTCCACATTGTATCATGCTGCCACTATACTTGGCAATAAACCAACTTGTATATTGTAAATATAAGTTTAAGAATAAGCATTTAAAGACTAATGTGAGACCTATTAGCAGCAACACTATCTTTATATAGACCGGCTCTGTTATGAGCTCTATTGTGGGACATTTCATGAGCTCTTGGGGGCCCCTCCGGTAGCCTCGGGGCCCTAAGCAGCAGCTTAGTTCGCTTATGCATCGGGCCTCTGTCTATTTGAATCTGTAAATTCTTCATTAATGCCTCATTTGCATATTTAAAAACACATAATTTCAGAAAACTAGTAAATACAAAAAAATTACTGTCTTAACATGAGTAATCAGCGGGGGAAGCTTGGTGCTGATATCTATGGAATGCAGTTTTATTCAATATTAAATAAATGAATAAATACATACATTTGAAATTACATCATGTAATAAATTAATGAGGCAATGAATACATACATAATTAAATATTCATGTACAAATGAATCAATTAAAAGTCCATGGAAATAAATAAATATGGACTTATTAAATAAAAGTACCATGAAGTAATTAAAAGTAAAACCTTTTAATATATTAATTTACAAATTGATTCATTTGTATTTAAATATTTACATTTATTTAATTACTTATGTATTTATTACCTCATTTATTTATTCCATGAAGTATTTCAAAGGCATATTTATTTATTTATTCATGTATTTATGTATTTATTCATTAACTAATCTATTTATTCTTTTATTTAATATTGAATAAAATGGCATTCCATACATATATATATATATGTTTTTACAATCCATATATTTAAAGGTTTTAGTTCTCCACTTCATACCTTTCACTTTGTATCTAAATTTATATTCTGAAGCTTTTTCCTAATGCTGTCAAACGATTAAAATATTGAATCGCGATTAATCGCATTGTCATAGTTAACTCGCAATTAATCGCACATTTTTATCTATTCTAAATGTCCCTTGATTTCTTTTTGTCCCGTTATTATTTTTTCTCATTTTAATGCTCTTATCAACATGGAAAAGTGGATCGGCTCACTTTGACGGGGAGGGGGGGAATTGGCATCAGCTGTGTGTTTGGTCATCAGCTGTGTGTTTGGCCATCAGCTGTGTGTTTGGCCATCAGCTGTGTGCTCGGTCATCAGCTGTGTGTTTGGTCATCAGCTGTGTGTTTGGTCATCAGCTGTGTGCTCGGTCATCAGCTGTGTGTTTGGTCATCAGCTGTGTGTTTGGTCATCAGCTGTGTGTTTGGCCATCAGCTGTGTGCTCGGTCATCAGCTGTGTGCTCGGTCATCAGCTGTGTGTTTGGTCATCAGCTGTGTGTTTGGTCATCAGCTGTGTGCTCGGTCATCAGCTGTGTGCTCGGTCATCAGCTGTGTGTTTGGTCATCAGCTGTGTGTTTGGTCATCAGCTGTGTGTTTGGTCATCAGCTGTGTGTTTGGTCATCAGGTGGTATTCCAGACTGGATGTGCTGTGATGATAGCTCAGTTCACAACCACCAAACACACACACATCACTTTGGTCTGGTCAGTGGAACCATTTGGCAGCTTTTTAAAAGTAAACTTTCCATTCAGAATCTTATTGTCGTCCATTTCGGCGTCTGGCGCTCGCCATCCACTCCAAAACGTACCGTTAGCCTGCTAGCTACTCTCCGGCCGGCTCGCCAGCCCAAACCAGTGTGTGCAGCGTGCCTGTTGTTGTGTTTCCGGTCGAGCTAGATCCGGTGTGGTAGTTGTAGTTTTTCTAACGTTACTAGTTGTTGCAACAGCATGTGGAAAAAACTACAAAGTTTGCTCGGCCAAAAAGAACGTTAATCTCACGATAAGAAAATTGATGCCGTCAAAATGGGTGTGTGTGTGTATGTGCGTGCGTGTGTGTGTGCATGTGTGTGTGTATGTGTATGTGTATGTGCATGTGCGTGTGTATGTGGATGTATTTGTGTGTGTATGTGTGTGTGAGAGAGAATGTGTGTGAGTGTGTGTGTGTGTGTGGGTGCGTGTGTGTGTGTATGTGCATGTGCGTGTGTATGTGCGTGTGTGTATATGTGTTTATGTGTGTATATTTGAAATTCTTTATTAGGAATAACCCCTTGAGATGCAGCATCTCGTTTTCGAGAGCGTCAGACATACATACATAACTACATACACACATACATACACACACACATACATACATACATACAGTACAGGCCAAAAGTTTGGACACACCTTCTCATTCAATGTGTTTCCTTTTTATTTTCATGACTATTTACATTGTAGATTCTCACTGAAGGCATCAAAACTATGAATGAACACATATGGAATTATGTACTTAACAAAAAAGTGTGAAATAACTAAAACATGTCTTATATTTTAGATTCTTCAAAGTAGCCACCCTTTGCTTTTTTATTAATAAGGGAAATAATTCCACTAATTAACCCTGACAAAGCACACCTGTGAAGGTAAAACCATTTCAGGTGACTACCTCATGAAGCTCATTGAGAGAACACCAAGGGTTTGCAGAGTTATCAAAAAAAGCAAAGGGTGGCTACTTTGAAGAATCTAAAATATAAGACATGTTTTCAGTTATTTCACACTTTTTTGTTAAGTACATAATTTCATATGTGTTCATTCATAGTTGTGATGCCTTCAGTGAGAATCTACATATATACATATATATATACTATATGTAAATAGTCATGAAAATAAAGAAACACATTGAATGAGAAGGTGTGTCCAAACTTTTGGCCTGTACTGTACATCAGACACACATACATACACATACATACATATACACATACATACACATACACATACACATACATACATACATCAGACACACGTATACATACATACATACATAAACACATACATACACATACACTTACATACATACATACATACATACATACATACATACACATACACAGACACATACACATACACATACATACATACATCAGACACACATACATACATACATACATACATACATACATACATATATACATACACATACACATACACATACACATACATACATACTTCCTGACAGACAGAAGCTCTCCTTCACACCAAAAACCACCCATATCCTCCCCATTCAAACCATTAAATATTAGACAATAAACAGTTAAAGGCCATTAATATACAGTTGAAAAAAAAGAATTTAAAGAAAATAATAATAATAATAATAATAATAGTGAAAAATAGTAAAAAATAAATAATTATAATAATAATAAAATAAAGTAATTAGATAAATAGATGAATAAAAAAAAAAAAAAAAAAATATATATATATATATATATATATATATATATATATATATATATATATCAAGCATGAGGAAAACAGTTGCTAATAGTAAACAGTAGCTTGTATGCAAATAATTAAGAAGAGCCATCTTAAACTGGTGAAAAGAGAAGATAGATCTAAAACGACCCAGGTAAACCATTCCAGTCGGAAGGGGCTTTACATTTAAAGGCTCTCATCCCAATTTCTTTGGATATATGTGGTACAGAGAAGAAAAGATGGTCAGTGTCTCTTAATAAATATGTGTATATGTGTATACGTGTATATGTATATATGTCTCTGTGGACTGTAGAAACTGAATTGCCCTTCAGGGATAAATAAAGCTATCTAATCTATCTTGTATGCATGTTTTGTAATCCTGATGACTTGATTTACTGGATTAAATGTACTTAGTTACATTCCACTGCTGGCTGCAACATGCTTTCCGAGCGCGCTGCACATGCGCCCTTGCGTGCGTGGGGACGAGAATCGATGGTAAAAAAGTGGAATTAGAGGTTCTAAATCATGATGCAGCAGTGGTCGAAGAGAGGCCCCTCCGAAAATCATTAAACAATCATGTTTTCCCATTGATTTATTCTAAATACCTGAGCGGAGAGCAGATTAAAGCCGCAGCGGGGAAATGCAGATGAAGCCGCTGAAGGATGGTCGTCCTCTGGGAACGCTTTCGTCCTAATCAGAAGGAAACAATACTGCTGCAATTACCGGCCGAGCGGCTCTATTAAGGCTGCTTCACTCCACGTATTTATGTATTTCAGATACTGCCGGCCAGCTAAGTGTCTGACAACATTATGGAAAGGATCCCTACAGAGATAGAGCTTTCTGTTAAAGAGTAAGATCCTTTTAGTTTAACATGAAACAGCCCCGAAATCACCATCACCAAACTCCACAAGACTCCATGTAAATAATCAGGACTTTTATCATTGTAAAATACACTTCATTCAAAGTGGACAGAAACTAAATAAAACTACCAAAAGCTGTCTTGGTTCATCTTTCCACTGTTCCAACAATCACCACTCTGGTTTGGTTGAAATAAACCCTTAATTCACCCATTTACATATATATATACACGCTAAAAGTCCTGATTATTTACATGGAGTCTGGTGGAGATATGCTGGCTCTATACACGCTAAAAGTCCTGATTATTTACATGGAGTCTGGTGGAGATATGCTGGCTCTATACACACTAAAAGTCCTGATTATTTACATGGAGTCTGGTGGAGTTTGGTGATGGTGATTTTTCATGTTTTAAGACTGTAATGTAGAACCTTTATATAAAAGAATTGTCAATCCAGCTTTTTTTTATAGTAGAGAAACAGATGAAAGAAAAACCTCTGTTTTTTTTTAACACTTTTCTCAGCTTGAGAACCGCTGCAGAATCATTTCCTGACTCGCAGAGATTATCCCCAAAACCCACTAAAGGGATTCATGACGCCGGCTATAAAGACATTCTGGGATTAATTGTCTAATAATACAAATATATCTCTCATAAGCGAGAACATGACGCCGAGCCCAGAGCTCTGGAAGTATAAATTGGAAAAGATTTAAATAAGTCTCAGTAGTAGTTTCCTCTGAGACTTTAAAGCCCCGTAACTTATTCCCTCAGAGGAAGTATTAATCAGGGCAGATTAGGCGCTGCCTGTTTAAATTACACATTCAACAAAGCTTTTACATCTCAGCTGAACGCACAGAGATGGAGATAATGAGCCTGATGCAGATCAGGGTGTACAGGGATTAAACACGCCCAGGTGCAGGCTGGTATAAAGTACTTGAAAGAAGCAATACTTGAGTAAAAGTACAAGTAAGTAAAGGCGCTGACCCACCGAGACGATAATCGGCCGTCGGACAGTCGGGCGAGGTCGGTGACTCGAGTCTTCATTTGGGCTGATTTGACAAGTATAATCGGGGGGCACACATATACACACACATGCAATCACACACGCACACAGACAAACACACACGCACACACACAGATACATACACACACAACACGCACAAACAAACGATACACAAGTTTCACTGTTTTTACATAATAAAATGACTCAAACTGATGAATAGTTGATCAGAATAGCTGTGAGTTAATGTAATAGTTGAAGACTAATGGATGGATCTTTGCAGCTCTGCTCTAGCGTTGGTTCTGCTGCACATAATCGATATGTCTTCAGCACAGACGGAGAAAGGGAAAGCACTTTTAAAGGCTGAGACAACGGTTCTGCCACAGTGCCAATCGACTTCAGCATGTGGGGAATCAATGAGGGTAGGGGTCTGGATGTAATGATTAACTCCATACAGGGGTTCCTTAGGCAGACAGATCCAAAGCTGCACATTAGACACATTTAACATGTTATAATACTGCTCTGTTTGGTCTATAGACTCAACATTTAAAATGTTATAATAGTGCTCTGTTTGGTCTGTAGACTCAACATTTAACATGTTATAGTACTGCTCTGTTTAGTCTATAGACTCAACATTTAAAATGTTATAATAGTGCTCTGTTTGGTCTATAGACTCAACATTTAAAATGTTATAATAGTGCTCTGTTTGGTCTATAGACTCAACATTGAACATGTTATAATACTGCTCTGTTTGGTCTGTAGACTCAACATTGAACATGTTATAATACTGCTCTGTTTGACCTGCACACGCAACGTTTAACATGTTAAAATACTGCTGTGTTTGGTCTCATGCACAGCACACACACACTATGCTTGTTACACACACAGGGACTCACAGCAGCACACACACATGCAGAAGATTAGAAATAAAAATATTACGGTGTAAATCCTCCATCATAACAGCAATGCTCCAAGGTCCAAACGCGCCTGGCTTTTAAAGGGAATGGGAGATGATCTCTGATTGGTTGATTGCATGTTACGCCCAAAACACACCTCTGATTAATGAAGACCCTAAGTACAACCCTTTAGGACCAGGCGCCCGGCACACAGACACTTTTTTACCGCTGTTTAACTAGAAAAAGGATTTTTGGACACACCCTAAACACACCTGCACCAGGCGCTTCACGCCATGCGCTCAGATCGTTAAAATAGGGCCAAAAGTCTTATTTTGTCTTGTTTTGTGAATGAAAATTATGAAGGGAAATGTCAGAGTTGAAGGTGTTTTCACTGTTGATTTGTTTAACTGTTTTTCAAATTCAATAAATGCCACATCTTTCCAAAAGTCGAAGAGGAATCGTGTTGAGTAATCCTTGATTTCAATATTGACCACGGTAATTGTGATTATGATGGTTTCCATAAACGAGCGACCCCAAAGTCTGACATATGATGTATTTAATAAACACATTAGCATGTTGTCAATAATCCAAACTAAATTAAAGTGGCAGCAGCTGCAGAGACTGCCGGTCAGAAAATGCCAGCAGCGTTTGTGTGTGTGTGTGACTGCAGATATAATACTGGCTGCTGATGAATGCACATAATGAACGAGGATCGATAGGGTCCTCCACCTTCTTTATTTACACCTCAAACACATCATTTGGCTCCTCTGCCGCGCCTCCTTCAGGCTCACATGTATTGCCATTTAAAGATGACAAAGAGGCCGTTGAGGTGGCGTTTACAATAATCCATCATGTCCAACAGTGGCTGGATCCAGCCGGGCGGGAAATCCAATCTGAGCAGGGTCAACACAGCTTTCTCAGCCTGATGTCTGCTCATCAGTTAGCTTTTGTCAACACGGGGCCAACACACACATACGCACACACACAGGCATACACACACACACACACACACGCACACAGGCATACACATATACGTCATACAAACATACACACACACACACACACACACACACACACACACACAACACACACAGGCATACACATTTACCCACACACACACATACACACACTCACACAGACACGCATACACACGCACATATGCACACGCACGCACACACACACACGCATACATACACCCACACCGCGCACATGCACAAACACACACACAACGCATACACACACGCATACACACATTCACACACACGAACGCACGCACACAGACACACACGCACAACACACACACTAAATTTGACTCATTTAGCGGCTGTAACGTAACTACTCCATTGCTCGTTAGTCAGTTTAGAAGTTTATAAGCTTCCTTTACAATAGTTCACATAAAAATGGCTGCAACTCCAATCATTTTGCAGCCCTACTTCAAAATAAAAGCACTTCCTGTGACGGTTCGTAACAATACTGAATTGCTGTTAAATGAATAAGGTTGTGTACCTTTATCACATAAAAGCTGTGAATCATGTACTGTAAACTAGAGAACGTGGGAATGCTGTATGTTAAAAGGCACACACTGCCCAGAATGTCTGAAAAAGGTGGAACATTTTAAAGTTTGAACGTGTTTCTCAGTGAATGTATGAATGAGTAGATAGCAGTTGAAAATTTATGAATTTGTGTCAAATTTGAAATTTCGGTCCATTCACTTGAATGGGGATAACGTCCCCCCAAAACACTGAATATTTCGGAAAATATGAAAGTTATGGAAATTTCGTATACAAGTAGGAATGTCCTAATCGTGCTGAACGTTTGGATGTTTGAACGAAGTTTCTACATTGAAAAATGTGGAAGGAGTTGATGTGCAAAAAAAAAAGGAAAATAATAAGTAGAACAACATAGCCTTCAGCATTCACACCAATGATGTAAATAGTGAGTTTCAACCACACTAACATTTCCTTAAGACTGTTTTTAAACTAAACAACATTAAATGCTTTTTTCAGTGTATTAACCCTCGTGTTGTCGTCCCCGTCGACCATGTTGCAACTTTGTGTTTTCTGGGTCAAAATGTTAACAAAAATTCCACCGTTTTGGTCATCTTTTTTGACACTTTTCTCACTTTTTTTCAAAGTTTCTGTCAATAGTTGTATGCACTTTTTTTTTAATCATTTTTTTTAAACTTTTCCCATGTTTTTGTCACTTCTATCTACTTTTTTCAAAGTTCTTGTCACTTTCCCTGGTGTTTTTGAAGATTTTCCGGACATTTTTGTCATTTTTCAGGACATTTTTGTCACTTTTTCTGATGTTTTTGATATTTTTTCCCTACATTTTTTAACATTCTTTCATCAATTTTTCTTCAATCGCACATTTTTATCTATTCTAAATATCCTTTGAACAGTTTTAGTCCGGTGCAACACCGGCCGCTAGTTATCTTAGCATAGTGAATGGAATCCTATGTTGCCGGTTAGCATGTTGTGAGTAAAAGTTAGCCAACAAAAGACAAAAAAACAACCTAATTACTTGCACTGAGACAAAAAATGCGTTGGCCCACCTATCTACAGCCAGGGTAGACCGTGATAAGAACTATTTCAACAAACAGTGGCGTATCCCTTTAAACAAACATGTCACAACTAAACTAAACTAAGTTGTGTGTGAAACTAACGGGTAGTTTGTGTTGACTTCAGACTCACGTTTAGTTTGCGGCTCCTCGTTCTTTGTTCCGGCTTCTTCCAACGTGCGTCCGACCTTCAACAACACGGAGACAGACTTCCAAACATTAGAAAGTCTTCAATCAGACGTGCAGGAAGCAGACAGCCAGGTGAACCACCGGGATGGGTGAGAAACTGTGCATGTGCTGCTGCTGCTGATAGAGTCACAGCCGGCCGTGATTAAGTGTGAGAGTCTTCAAACTCTCGGGCCAATCATTACTCTGTTATCAGCAGCAGCTCTAACCACGCTACGTTCCCACCACACTACTAACACACTGGTTCTCAAGCTTTTTTCTTTAACGTTCCCCCTTTTGCCGTTTACCCTAGGGCTGCACAAGTAATCGCAATTGTATTGAAATCGCAATATGTACAATGTATAAGGGGGGCGCAACATTTGTTAATGGCAAAATATTAGTGCTGTCAAACGATTAAAATATTGAATCGCGATTAATCGCATTAATGTCATGGTTAACTCGCAATTAATCGCAAATTTTTGCTTAACAGTTTTGTTAAGCCGTGTACCCTAGGGCTGCAAATTAATCGCAATTGTATCGAAATCGCAATATGTACAATGTGTAACGGGGCCACAACATTTGTTAATGGGAAAATATGTGTCAAACCATTCTGAATATGTCCCGGTCTACAAATCCTCTCCTACAGACTACAGAAAAACATCGGGGAAAGAGCAGGGAGAATGAGAGGGGGAAACACCAGAGCAGGGGTAATGAGAGGGGGAAACACCAGAACAGGGGGGAATGAGAGGGGGAAACACCAGAGCAGGGGTAATGAGAGGGGGAAACACCAGAGCAGGGGGAATGAGAGGGGAAACACCAGAGCAGGGGTAATGAGAGGGGAAACACCAGAGCAGGGGTAATGAGAGGGGAAACACCAGAACAGGGGGGGAATGAGAGGGAAAACACCAGAGCAGGGGGAATGAGAGGGGGAAACACCAGAGCAGGGGTAATGAGAGGGGGAAACACCAGAACAGGGGGGAATGAGAGGGGAAAACACCAGAACAGGGGGGAATGAGAGGGGAACACCAGAGCAGGGGGAATGAGAGGGGAAAACATAGCAAAAGATACTCCTTTTCAATCCAAAAGGTAGCAGTGTAAAGGTAGCCTCATAGTAGCCCTGTTGAATGCCTGTTTGTCTAAGTCGTTTGCGTGTTTTGGCCTCATAGTAGCCCTGTTAAATGCCTGTTTGTCTAACTCGTTTTGCGTGTTTTGAGCCGATGTTCACGTTGACCCGACAGCATGTTGCGCGGCGAGCTTTGAGGAGTTTTCTGGCGAGGCGACATGACAGCTAGAAGGAGTGAGCAGGACAGGTCCATCTATTGGGAGATAGAGACACAGCTCCCACGCTGGGCCAACCAGTCTATAACAGAATGTAAATGAAGTAGCCTGTGCCAACACAGCACTACTTTCTCTCCATCATGAATAAATATTAGCCCTTCTCTCTCTTTTTTTTTCTCTCTCTCTCTCTCTCTCTCTCTCTCTCTCTCTCTCTCTACTGCTTGTTTCTCCCACAAAGCCTTTCTTGTGTGTGGCGTTGCATTCCTGGCTTCCTGTTGGTACACCGAGCGTCTTCATTGTCCCCGGCAGAGGAAACATGGAGCGAGGGAACGAGGGAGGGAGTTGGGGGGAGAAGAGGGAGAAGGGGGAGAGGGGAGGGAGGGGTGAGGGAGGGAGGAGGGGTGGGGGGATATCACAGAGCCAGCGGGACGGTAAACACAAAGTCATTAACCTGCGACCCTGCTGGGTGTTTGGAGAGCAGATTCCCCCGAGTCTCAG
>NC_041346.1:32728123-32785623 GCF_004354835.1 Perca flavescens
GGTACATACTGTATGCATATATGTATTTTTTAGTTTGGTTCGAAATAAAAATAAATGAAATGAAATGAAACTGCAAAAATCCCTCCGGTAGGAAAGGGACTACTGTTGAAAGAAGCATTTAAACCCAAGAGGCCTAAAGCCCTGCAGACTGATCTCATGAAGTGGCGCATATATGACATGCCAATTCGTATGCCATTTTGGCGTGTTATCAAGACGCATAATCGCTTTTTAACGTGTTTACCAACGCAATTTGCCGCAATTGACCTACATTACGAGTGAATTTTTGCCATAACGAGTAGTATAAAGAGATGGATAAAACCGGACTTTGACCCGGGGCGATTTTTGGCCGTTTTTTTTTTTTTTTTTTTTTTTGTAATTCTTGTTTTTTAAGCCTTCCACCAAAGTTTCTTTCCTAAACCCAACCAATTATTGTTTTCCTAAGCATGTGGTTGTCGTTATTTTCCGTGTTTTTGTCGCTTTTTTGTGTTACTAAAGCCTTTCCCTGTGTTCTTTTCCTAAACCTGACCATTTTTTTTTTTTTTTTTTTTTTTTCGTGACGTTGTTCTGGCGATAGTACGTCACGTTCTCGTGGGTATGTTTTTTTTTTTTTTTTTTTTTATTGCAGAATATTTTTGTTACAATTTGTCAAAATAAAGAGATTCAACTTGTAGTACACAACTCATTTCGTTACAGAACATGTTTTCATAAAGAATAAAAAGCAGATAAGAAAGTAAAAGAATAAAAAAAGATGAAAAAAATAATTATACCTATCAATCAATAGATAGATAGACAGTTGAAATAAATATCATATAACAAGTAGTCAGTAAAAAAATTATAATCAACAAAAGTAAATAGCCAGCGTATCAGACAGTAAATATCAGTTAAATTAATTATAAAGTTAAATCAGATAAGCATTGCATATATTTTGATGCTGATTTACCCTCTAATCCAGAAATACAATCTATATAATGTTTTAAGTCAAGTTTAAAAACACTGAAGAGGTTTATTTTTCATAAATTTCGATTTATGAATAAAGAATTTTCCAAGCAGAATTATTAAGTTGACTAAATATTGTACAGAGGAGTTTGAGTCAGAAAAGTATAAGAAGATATCAAAATTAGATAAATGTATTTTTGAGCCAAATTGTTCATTAATGAAACCTTGTATATCATTCCACAGAGAAGAGCTATGTGAACAGCTATAGAATAAATGGTCTAATGTTTCTGTTTCCATAAAGCAAAAGCTGCATTTTCTTGTCTACAGTAGGGATAAATTTAGCGATAATCTTGTTACAGGGGTAACATTGGTGAAGAATTTTAAATTATATTTCTTTTAATTTGTTTGTAATTAAAAATGTATGTGGGTTGCTCCATGCTCAATTCCAGTTAATATTTTCATATAAGGGGGACCATTTGTATCTGGAGGCAGGGATAGATTTTGCACATAAAAGTTTTTTTTTATTACTGTGTTGTTGACTTTTCTGTCTAGAAAAGATAGACCATTTATTGAAACACTGCTGGAGAGAGATATATTAAATTGATCCAACTCAGTCTCTTCTCTAAGTACGGTGATGATCCAAGAATGTGATTTTACCAAGTTTTTCAAAGATAAAGTTTGGCACAATGTTCCACAAACTGTTTGGATGTTTCAAAAATCTTATAATCCAGTTAATTTTTAATATCTCATTGAAAAGTGAGAAGTCAATTACTGATAAACCCCCCTCCTCAGTTTTATTAGTCAAGATGTTTTTCCTAATTTTATGTGGCTTCTTTCTCCATATAAAGTTATATAATAGTTTGTCTAGATTGGCACATTGTAACTGTATTCATGACTGAAGTGAATGTTGATCGTTCAAAGCCATGTAGCCTCAGTGCAGTTGTTCCTCTTGTTGCTGGCTACTTGCTGTAATTTGGAAGTAGTCACCAAGTTAAAGCTGGCTCTGTCCTCTGAGGTTAAATCTGCACTTAAACAAACTACTCTTCACAGGTTTAGTTCTTCTCTGGACATCCATTGAGATTTTGAGGGAACCGTTTTTTGCCTTCTTTTTTATGTTTAATGTATAATATTGAAGTAAATAAATATGCTGCTTGTGAGAGACCTTCTGCTTTAGAAAGAAGAACCCTGCCATACATAGATAAATCTCTTGCAAGCCAAGAATCAAACTTTTTGTTAAGAGTTGTGTAGTAAAGATTTATTACTCTCTGTCATCAATTTGTGGTTATGACTGATTTTTATTCCAAGAGAAGTTACTAAATTATTTATATTTATGCCACGTATTTGACCCAAATGTTTATTTTTAAGAGTGGTGTGTATGTTTACATCTGCTGTATACAGCGTAGACATACAGTACAGGCCAAAAGTTTGGACACACCTTCTCATTCAATGCGTTTCCTTTTTATTTTCATGACTATTTACATTGTAGATTCTCACTGAAGGCATCAAAACTATGAATGAACACATATGGAATTATGTACTTAACAAAAAAGTGTGAAATAACTGAAAACATGTCTTATATTTTAGATTCCTCAAAGTAGCCACCCTTTGCTTTTTTTGATAACTCTGCAAACCCTTGATGTTCTCTCAATGAGCTTCATGAGGTAGTCACCTGAAATGGTTTTACCTTCACAGGTGTGCTTTGTCAGGGTTCATTAGTGGAATTATTTCCCTTATTAATAAAAAAGCAAAGGGTGGCTACTTTGAAGAATCTAAAATATAAGACATGTTTTCAGTTATTTCACACTTTTTTGTTAAGTACATAATTCCATATGTGTTCATTCATAGTTTTGATGCCTTCAGTGAGAATCTACAAAGTAAATAGTCATGAAAATAAAAAGGAAACACATTGAATGAGAAGGTGGGTCCAAACTTTTGGCCTGTACTGTACATGTGGATAGCTCAAAATAGGTCCAGATAACACGCCATTTGGCTTTAGGAAAGGTATGTTTACCCAAAGTCATGATGCCATGTTGAACCCTGCTTATATTCCTCTCAGGGTCTCAGAGTCCCCCCTAATGTGGCTGGACTCGGCCTCCCGCGGGACGGCAGCGCCTTCACTTTACTCGGCGATCGGCCGTGCACTTCTCTCTCCATAAATAGCTGCCGATTGGATGGGACACACTTAGAGTCATTGGCTGTAAATGAGCAGGAGCGAGAGGTCAGCAGACTTTACAGAGCCGACACAGAGCAGCCGACACATTACTCAGCCACGCTATCACACTGGAACACACACAGGAAAGCTGGAAATCTACTCAGATTTGATGCTGAAAACAGCATTTTCTACCATAAAATTACTTTAGCAAATAATCTAAATAGTTGACGGACTAATTTATATCTGTGGCTCTGTGGCATGTGTATGTACTGTATATTATGGTGTGTTTGTGCATTAAAGGAGCATGTATATGTATATTATGGTGTGTTTGTGCAGTAAATGAGCATGTATATGTATATTATGGTGTGTTTGTGCAGTAAATGAGCATGTGTATGTATATTATGGTGTGTTTGTGTAGTAAAGAAGCATGTGTATGTATATTATGGTGTGTTTATGCAGTACATGTGCAGTAAAGAAGCATGTGTATGTATATTATGGTGTGTTTGTGCAGTAAATGAGCATGTGTATGTACATTATGGTGTGTTTGTGTAGTAAATGAGCATGTGTATGTATATTATGGTGTGTTTGTGTAGTAAAGGAGCATGTGTATGTATATTATGGTGTGTTTGTGTAGTAAAGAAGCATGTGTATGTATATTATGGTGTGTTTATGCAGTACATGTGCAGTAAAGAAGCATGTGTATGTATATTATGGTGTGTTTGTGCAGTAAATGAGCATGTGTATGTATATTATGGTGTGTTTGTGTAGTAAATGAGCATGTGTATGTATATTATGGTGTGTTTGTGTAGTAAATGAGCATGTGTATGTATATTATGGTGTGTTTGTGTAGTAAAGAAGCATGTGTATGTATATTATGGTGTGTTTATGCAGTACATGTGCAGTAAAGAAGCATGTGTATGTATATTTTGGTGTGTTTTGCAGTAAATGAGCATGTGTATGTATATTATGGTGTGTTTGTGTAGTAAATGAGCATGTGTATGTATATTATGGTGTGTTTGTGTAGTAAAGGAGCATGTGTATGTATATTATGGTGTGTTTGTGTAGTAAAGAAGCATGTGTATGTATATTATGGTGTGTTTGTGTAGTAAAGGAGCATGTGTATGTATATTATGGTGTGTTTGTGTAGTAAAGAAGCATGTGTATGTATATTATGGTGTGTTTGTGTAGTAAAGGAGCATGTGTATATATATTATATGGTGTGTTTGTGCAGTAAATGAGCATGTATTATGGTGTATATTATGTATATTATGGTGTGTTTGTGCAGTAAATGAGCATGTGTATGTATATTATGGTGTGTTTGTGTAGTAAAAAAGCATGTGTATGTATATTATGGTGTGTTTGTGCAGTAAAGAAGCATGTGTATGTATATTATGGTGTGTTTGTGTAGTAAAGAAGCATGTGTATGTATATTATGGTGTGTTTGTGCAGTAAAGGAGCATGTGTATGTATATTATGGTGTGTTTCCAGTAAAGAACATGTATGTATATTATGGTATGTGCAGTAAAGAAGCATGTGTATGTATATTGTTTGTGCAGTACATGTGCAGTAAAGAAGCATGTGTATGTATATTATGGTGTGTTTGTGCAGTAAAGAAGCATGTGTATGTATATTATGGTGTGTTTGTGTAGTAAAGAAGCATGTGTATGTATATTATGGTGTGTTTGTGCAGTAAAGGAGCATGTGTATGTATATTATGGTGTGTTTGTGCAGTACATGTGCAGTAAAGAAGCATGTGTATGTATATTATGGTGTGTTTGTGCAGTACATGTGCAGTAAAGAAGCATGTGTATGTATATTTTGGTGTGTTTGTGCAGTAAAGAAGCATGTGTATGTATATTATGGTGTGTTTGTGTAGTAAAGAAGCATCTGTATGTATATTATGGTGTGTTTGTGTAGTAAAGAAGCATGTGTATGTATATTATGGTGTGTTTGTGCAGTAAAGAAGCATGTGTATGTATATTATAGTAAAGAAGCATCTGTATGTATATTATGGTGTGTTTGTGTAGTAAAGAAGCATGTGTATGTATATTATGGTGTGTTTGTATATCTACTACATGTGTGGAAGGTTAGAATAGTTTTTATTGGACACAAGATAAACACAGAAATAATAAAGTTTGGACTGGATGAGATTATATTAGTTTAACAAAGGTCGGAGAAAGCAAGCAGACAGACAGACAGACAGACAGAGACCGATAGACACAAACATACAGACACAGAGACAGACATACAGAGAGACAGACTGACACAAACAGACAGACAGACACAGAGACAGACAGACAGACACAGAGACAGACAGACAGACAGGCAGGCAGACAGACAGACAGGCAGGCAGACAGACAGACAGGCAGGCAGACAGACACATAGACAGAGACAGACAGACACATAGACAGAGACAGACAGAGAGAGAGACAGACAGACAGAGACAGATAGACAGACACACACAGAAAGACAGACAGAGCCAGACAGAGACAGATAGACAGACACACACAAACAGACACACACAGACAGACAGACAGACAGACAGACACACACACACAGACAGAGCCAGACAGAGACAGATAGACAGACACACACAAACAGACACACACACACAGACAGACACACAGACAGACACAAACAGAAAGACAGACAGACAGACAGACAGAGCCAGACAGATAGACACACACACACACACACACACACACACACACACACACACACACACACACACACACACACAGACAGACAGACACAAACAGAAAGACAGACAGACAGACAGAGCCAGACAGAGACAGATAGACAGAGGAAACGGTTAATGTGTGAAATGTGAGCAATGCCGCTCAGAGTCACGCTACGTAAATAAACAGCAGCGTGATGTAACATCTCCCGTCCACGTTAAACACAGAGTTCATCACGGTGGACCCCCCCACGACCACGACCCCCCCACAACCCCTCCACGACCACAACCCCCCCACGACCACGACCCCCACAACCCCTCCACGACCACGACCCCCCCCACGACCACGCTCAGCGGCGACGCATCCATCAAACCGCCATGAACACCACAACCGATTGGTCTTTGTTCACGCTCTGCAGAAAGATGAATTCTCGTGTGGAAATCAATACGGCAGATTCTTCTGAAAGGTGTTTTTAGTGCTATGGATCCGCTGCTGGTTTTTTTAAAAACATGAAAACGTTATATAGTTCTGTCAATCGATTAACGGGACAGCATCAGTCTTCTCAAGTACACTCAGACGGCTCGGCAGAGATATTCTAATGATGAGTCTAAATCACACTCAGGCCTTTATTGCTGAACAAGGGGGATCCCAGCAGTTTCACGTGCTTAAAATAAGAGCCTCTTTAAAAAGGCACTTTACATTCAATCAATTCATCGTTCTGTCAGAATAACTAGTCAGGAGTCTAAGGGCGACGACAGAACAGCCAAACTCTCAGAGAAAAGCAAAATATTCTCAGATTTCAGAGTGTAAATCCAGAGAAAAATAGCATTTTTGCTGCTAAACGCCAAATAGCTTTCTGGAATGACACGAGATGTATCTCACGTTTCTTATTCTTATTCTTTATTTTAACGCACATTAATCAACATATCTGCCAGCAGGCTAATTTTCAACTGTAGTCCTTTGGCCAGATGATTTTAGACCAAAGCAAAAGGAAACAGCAAGACATTAGTACAGGTTAAACTACACAGACAGAAGTCAACAAGACATTAGTACAGGTTAAACTACACAGACAGAAGTCAACAAGACATTAGTACAGGTTATACTACACAGACAGAAGTCTACAAGACATTAGTACAGGTTATACTACACAGACAGAAGTCTACAAGACATTAGTACAGGTTATACTACACAGACAGAAGTCTACAAGACATTAGTACAGGTTACACTACACAGACAGAAGTCTACAAGACATTAGTACAGGTTATACTACACAGACAGAAGTCTACAAGACATTAGTACAGGTTATACTACACAGACAGAAGTCTACAAGACATTAGTACAGGTTATACTACACAGACAGAAGTCTACAAGACATTAGTACAGGTTATACTACACAGACAGAAGTCTACAAGACATTAGTACAGGTTATACTACACAGACAGAAGTCAACAAGACATTAGTACAGGTTATACTACACAGACAGAAGTCAACAAGACATTAGTACAGGTTATACTACACAGACAGAAGTCAACAAGACATTAGTACAGGTTATACTACACAGACAGAAGTCAACAAGACATTAGTACAGGTTATACTACACAGACAGAAGTCAACAAGACATTAGTACAGGTTAAACTACACAGACAGAAGTCAACAAGACATTAGTACAGGTTAAACTATACAGACAGAAGTCAACAAGACATTAGTACAGGTTAAACTACACAGACAGAAGTCAACAAGACATTAGTACAGGTTAAACTACACAGACAGAAGTCAACAAGACATTAGTACAGGTTATACTACACAGACAGAAGTCAACAAGACATTAGTACAGGTTAAACTACACAGACAGAAGTCAACAAGACATTAGTACAGGTTAAACTACACAGACAGAAGTCAACAAGACATTAGTACAGGTTAAACTACACAGACAGAAGTCAACAAGACATTAGTACAGGTTATACTACACAGACAGAAGTCAACAAGCCATTAGTACAGGTTATACTACACAGACAGAAGTCATCAAGACATTAGTACAGGTTATACTACACAGACAGAAGTCTACAAGACATTAGTACAGGTTACACTACACAGACAGAAGTCAACAAGACATTAGTACAGGTTACACTACACAGACAGAAGTCAACAAGACATTAGTACAGGTTACACTACACAGACAGAAGTCAACAAGACATTAGTACAGGTTACACTACACAGACAGAAGTCAACAAGACATTAGTACAGGTTATACTATACAGACAGAAGTCAACAAGACATTAGTACAGGTTATACTACACAGACAGAAGTCAACAAGACATTAGTACAGGTTATACTACACAGACAGAAGTCAACAAGACATTAGTACAGGTTATACTACACAGACAGAAGTCAACAAGACATTAGTACAGGTTAAACTACACAGACAGAAGTCAAGACATTAGTACAGGTTATACTACACAGACAGAAGTCTACAAGACATTAGTACAGGTTATACTACACAGACAGAAGTCTACAAGACATTAGTACAGGTTATACTACACAGACAGAAGTCAACAAGACATTAGTACAGGTTATACTACACAGACAGAAGTCAACAAGACATTAGTACAGGTTATACTACACAGACAGAAGTCAACAAGACATTAGTACAGGTTATACTATACAGACAGAAGTCAACAAGACATTAGTACAGGTTATACTACACAGACAGAAGTCAACAAGACATTAGTACAGGTTAAACTATACAGACAGAAGTCTACAAGACATTAGTACAGGTTAAACTACACAGACAGAAGTCAACAAGACATTAGTACAGGTTAAACTACACAGACAGAAGTCAACAAGACATTAGTACAGGTTAAACTACACAGACAGAAGTCAACAAGACATTAGTACAGGTTAAACTACACAGACAGAAGTCAACAAGACATTAGTACAGGTTATACTACACAGACAGAAGTCAACAAGCCATTAGTACAGGTTATACTACACAGACAGAAGTCATCAAGACATTAGTACAGGTTATACTACACAGACAGAAGTCATCAAGACATTAGTACAGGTTATACTACACAGACAGAAGTCTACAAGCCATTAGTACAGGTTATACTACACAGACAGAAGTCAACAAGACATTAGTACAGGTTATACTACACAGACAGAAGTCAACAAGACATTAGTACAGGTTATACTACACAGACAGAAGTCTACAAGACATTAGTACAGGTTATACTACACAGACAGAAGTCAACAAGACATTAGTACAGGTTATACTACACAGACAGAAGTCAACAAGACATTAGTACAGGTTATACTATACAGACAGAAGTCAACAAGACATTAGTACAGGTTATACTACACAGACAGAAGTCAACAAGACATTAGTACAGGTTAAACTATACAGACAGAAGTCAACAAGACATTAGTACAGGTTATACTACACAGACAGAAGTCAACAAGACATTAGTACAGGTTATACTACACAGACAGAAGTCAACAAGACATTAGTACAGGTTATACTACACAGACAGAAGTCAACAAGACATTAGTACAGGTTATACTACACAGACAGAAGTCAACAAGACATTAGTACAGGTTACACTACACAGACAGAAGTCAACAAGACATTAGTACAGGTTATACTACACAGACAGAAGTCAACAAGACATTAGTACAGGTTATACTACACAGACAGAAGTCAACAAGACATTAGTACAGGTTATACTACACAGACAGAAGTCAACAAGACATTAGTACAGGTTATACTACACAGACAGAAGTCAACAAGACATTAGTACAGGTTATACTATACAGACAGAAGTCAACAAGACATTAGTACAGGTTATACTACACAGACAGAAGTCAACAAGACATTAGTACAGGTTAAACTATACAGACAGAAGTCTACAAGACATTAGTACAGGTTAAACTACACAGACAGAAGTCAACAAGACATTAGTACAGGTTAAACTACACAGACAGAAGTCAACAAGACATTAGTACAGGTTAAACTACACAGACAGAAGTCAACAAGACATTAGTACAGGTTAAACTACACAGACAGAAGTCAACAAGACATTAGTACAGGTTATACTACACAGACAGAAGTCAACAAGCCATTAGTACAGGTTATACTACACAGACAGAAGTCATCAAGACATTAGTACAGGTTATACTACACAGACAGAAGTCATCAAGACATTAGTACAGGTTATACTACACAGACAGAAGTCTACAAGACATTAGTACAGGTTATACTACACAGACAGAAGTCAACAAGACATTAGTACAGGTTATACTACACAGACAGAAGTCAACAAGACATTAGTACAGGTTATACTACACAGACAGAAGTCTACAAGACATTAGTACAGGTTATACTACACAGACAGAAGTCAACAAGACATTAGTACAGGTTATACTACACAGACAGAAGTCAACAAGACATTAGTACAGGTTATACTATACAGACAGAAGTCAACAAGACATTAGTACAGGTTATACTACACAGACAGAAGTCAACAAGACATTAGTACAGGTTAAACTATACAGACAGAAGTCAACAAGACATTAGTACAGGTTATACTACACAGACAGAAGTCAACAAGACATTAGTACAGGTTATACTACACAGACAGAAGTCAACAAGACATTAGTACAGGTTATACTACACAGACAGAAGTCAACAAGACATTAGTACAGGTTATACTACACAGACAGACAGCTACAGCAACAAATAACCTTTCTCAATAACGCTTCTGTCGCACCGCGCTCCACTTTATTTCTATGGGTGACGTCAAGCAACTTTAAACCATTGACATATATAAAATGGACCAATAGACCCCGTTGCTCTGGACGGAGACCAGTGAAGGATATTAGAAGCACTTTTCCGGTGATCTCTTGCTTTACTGAGCAGCCTCCAACTGACAGAGACAACGTAGATGTGACGTGAGCAACGTGTCTGAAAGGATGAAGTCTTCTGGTAGCTGTGAGAGAGAAATCTCAATCATTCCCAATCTCACAGAGAGTGTAGGTATATGTAAGGAGATAACATAGACACAGGCTAATTACTGATCACTAACATGCTAGTTAACATTAGTAATTACTGATCACTAACATGCTAGTTAACATTAGTAATTACTGATCACTAACATGCTAGTTAACATTAGTAATTAAACCTAAACAGATAATGGAAGTCCAAACTGCCTGTGAGCTTCTCCTGTACTATACGGTAATTCCTCTACTGTGTGACAGTAAGTCTCGTGGTTATGACCCAATCGTTAGCCTATTGTTATAAAAGCGTCTGCTACGGAGCCATAACGTGAGCTACGAGGTAATGGAGCCTTTTATACATTGTCGTGTTTCTTTAGAAATAAACAACGGAGAAATAGAGTCTTTAAACGCTTCAGATGTAAAGTTATTCTCTGTCAAAGGGACGTCAGAATGAATGGGAGTCAATGGGAGTCTAACGGGAGGTGATGGCTTGGTAGCAACAAAATGGCGCCGTAGGAGGTTCGAGTTCTGAAGCGAAGCTTACCCCCCCTTTGCTTTAAACACACCCGCAAAGCAACCTGGGAAGGCGGGGCTGCATTTGAAATCCACTCTCCAGTAAAAGTAAACGAAAGTCTTTCAAACTGACCTTTGGTGATCTGAAATGAAGACAGATTCAGCAACTATATATGGCCTATTACTCTCTTCAAATGTTCTCAGAAACACGCTCCGGTGAACTAACGAGCCGCCATGGTTATTGTCACTTTGAAATTCAGGAGCAGCCAGACCCACGTGACCTGTTCGTCCAATCAGCAAGACATTAGCGCTGTTACACATGGACAGTCTCCCTATTCAGTATAAGAACCCACAACAGAGCCAAGCAGCTCAGATCAGTTGTCCGACAGTTGTCGCTTTATTTTTGTAGTTTTTTTCTGACATTTTCGCTGTGTTTTGTCTTGTGTTTTTTTTTGGCGCCTTTTGAAATTTGTGTTGCCTTCAAGTCAATCGGGAAGGTTGAGATCTATAAGCGCTCTGACGGAAAACAGTAACTGAAATATAAAGTTTCTTTGTGCTACGTTTGGGAGTTAAAGAATCAAGTGTTCGCCTTTTTTAGATGATAACACAGACACACACACACACACACACACACACACACACAGACACACACACACACACACACACACAGACACATACACACAAACACATACACACATACAGACAAACACACACACACACACACACACACACACACACACACACAAACACATACACACATACAGACAAACACACACACACACAGACACATACACACAAACACATACACACATACAGACAAACACACACACACACACACATACACACACACACACACACACAGACACATACACACAAACACATACAGACAAAACACACACACACACACTCACAGACACACAGACACAGAGACAGAAACACACACACACAGACACACACACACACAGTTACTCACACACACACACACAGACACACACACACACACACACACACACACACACACACAGACAGACAGACAGACACAGACACACAGACACACACAGACACACACATACAGACACACACAGACACACACACACACACACACACACACACACACACACAGACACACACACACAGACACACACACACACACACACACAGACACAGACACACACACAGACACACACACACACACACACACACAGACACACACACAGACACAGACATAGACAGAGACACACACACACATTTTTTCGACATTAACACGGCCTCGGCGCCTGAGTGCTACAGTTTTGTAGCTTTTTTACGACATTTTTGACCGGTTGTCTGTGGGTCTCTGAGCAGTTGTTTGGCAGCTCTGGGTTTGTCTCTTTGTTCGACATTCGTTGCTTTTAATGCAAACGTTTCTGCTGCTTTTCTGCCGCTTTTCTGCCGTTTTTTTGCCGCTTTTCTGCTGCTTTTCTGCTTCTTTTCTGCTGCTTTTCTGCTTCTTTTCTGCTGCTTTTTGTCGTTTTTGCGTCTTTGCTTTTTGACCGGTTGTCTGTGGCTCTCTGAGCCGTTGTTTGGCAGCTCTGGGTTTGTCTCTGCTGCTTCCTGTCGTATGATTTGAGCGATGAAGACCTTAACGGTGCAGAACCCTCCTCCTCCTCCTCCTCCTCCTCCCTCCTTTCTCTTTCATAAAGACAGGCAGTGGGCTCTCGGATTGATTTCGCTCCCTTCGGCTGTGTAAAACCCCTCTGATTCCTGTTTGTGTTTGTCCTCGTCTCCATGACGAGCAGAAGAATGGATTTCTATTAATTTCGTGGATTATTTGCTCATTATGCATTAATCAGCGCCGCGCCCCATCTGGAAGCTGCAGCCGTGACGTTGTGAGAAACAGCCGCTCTGATCTCAATTAGATTCTGCCGCCGCGCGCCGTCTACCCATAAATCACCGCTGCAAAGTGAGATTAACAGTTACTGGAGCGCATTAATACCAGAGTCAGGCCTGAGCGCAGCGCAGCCACTGGAACCAGACGCTGGAAACATCTCGCTGTTGGTGGAGCATCGACAACAACAACACACACACTACACACACACACACCGCGTACACACTACACACACATATACACACACCGCGTACACACGACACACACATATACACACACCGCGTACACACGACACACACATATACACATATACACACACCGCGTACACACTACACACACATATACACACACTGCGTACACACTACACACATATATACACATATACACACACTGCCTACACACATATATACACAGACCGCGTACACACTACACACACATATACACATATACACACACTGCCTACACACTACACACACACATATACACACACTGCCTACACACTACACACACATATACACACACTGCCTACACACTACACACACATATACACATATAAACACACCGCGTACACACTACACACACATATACACACACTGCGTACACACTACACACATATATACACATATACACTCACTGCCTACACACACACACACACATACACAGACACACACTACACACACATATACACACACTGCCTACACACTACACACATATATACACACACTGCCTACACACTACACACATATATACACATATAAACACACCGCGTACACACTACACACACATATACACACACTGCGTACACACACACACATACACACATATATACACATATACACACACTGCCTACACACTACACACACATATACACAGACCGCGTACACACTGCCTACACACTACACACACATATACACAGACCGCGTACACACTACACACACATATACACACACTGCGTACACACTACACACACATATATACACATATACACACACTGCCTACACACACATACCGCGTACACACTACACACACATATACACACACTGCCTACACACTACACACATATATACACACACTGCCTACACACACACACACATATATACACATATAAACACACCGCGTACACACTACACACACATATACACACACTGCGTACACACTACACACATATATACACATATACACACACTGCCTACACACTACACACACATACACAGACCGCGTACACACTACACACACATATACACACACTGCCTACACACTACACACATATATACACACACTGCCTACACACTACACACATATATACACATATAAACACACCGCGTACACACTACACACACATATACACACACTGCGTACACACTACACACATATATACACACATATACACACACTGCCTACACACTACACACACATATACACAGACCGCGTACACACTACACACACTACACACACACATATACACACATATACACACACTACACACACACACATTTACACACACACATACACACATATATACACACACATATACACACACTACACACACACACACACACACACACACACACACTACACACACATATACACACACTGCCTACACACTACACACATATATACACACACTGCCTACACACTACACACATATATACACATATAAACACACCGCGTACACACTACACACACATATACACACACTGCGTACACACTACACACATATATACACATATACACACACTGCCTACACACTACACACACATACACAGACCGCGTACACACTACACACACATATACACACACTGCCTACACACTACACACATATATACACACACTGCCTACACACTACACACATATACACACATATAAACACACATATATACACACACATATACACACACTGCGTACACACACACACACATACACACACATACACACTGCCTACACACTACACACACATATACACACATATACACACACTGCCTACACACTACACACACATATACACACATATACACACACACACACATATACACACACTGCCTACACACTACACACATATATACACATATACACACACTGCCTACACACTACACACACATACACAGACCGCGTACACACTACACACACATATACACACACTGCCTACACACTACACACATATATACACACACACACTACACACATATACACATATAAACACACTGCCTACACACTACACACACATATACACACATGCGTATACACACACACACATATACACATATACACACCTACACACACACTACACACACATACACACACATATACACACACACACATATACACACACACACATATACACACATATACACACACACACACTACACACACATATACACACACACACACACACTACACACACATATACAATACACACACTACACACACATATACAACACACACACTACACACACACACATATACACACATACACACACATATACACAACACACACACTACACACACACATATACACAATACACACACTACACACACTGCACTACACACTACACATATACACACATACACACCCACACACATATACACATATACACACTGCCTACACACTACACACACATATACACACACTGCCTACACACACACACACATATATACACACATATACACACACACATATATACACATACACACACACACACATACACACACACACACTGCGTACACACTACACACATATATACACATATACACACACTGCCTACACACTACACACACACATATACACACACTACACACACATATACACACACTGCCTACACACTACACACACATATACACACACTGCCTACACACTACACACATATATACACATATAAACACACCGCGTACACACTACACACACATATACACACACTGCGTACACACTACACACATATATACACACATATACACACACTGCCTACACACTACACACACATATACACAGACCGCGTACACACTGCCTACACACTACACACACATATACACAGACCGCGTACACACTACACACATACACACACATATATACACACACTGCCTACACACATACACACACATATACACACACTGCCTACACACTACACACACATATACACACACCGCGTACACACTACACACACATATACACACACTGCCTACACACTACACACATATATACACACACTGCCTACACACACACATATACACATATAAACACACCGCGTACACACTACACACACATATACACACACTGCGTACACACTACACACATATACACATATACACACACTGCCTACACACTACACACACATACACACACATATACACAGACCGCGTACACACTACACACACATATACACACACTGCCTACACACTACACACATATATACACACACTGCCTACACACTACACACATATATACACATATACACACACACACATACACACATATAAACACACCGCGTACACACTACACACATATATACACATATACACACACTGCCTACACACTACACACACATACTACACACACACACACACATATATACACATAAACACACACATACACACACATATACACACACTGCCTACACACACACATATACACACATATATACACACCTACACACACATATACACATATACACACACTGCACACACACATACACACACACATACACACATATATACACATATACACACACTGCCTACACACTACACACATATACACACATATAAACACACATATACACACACACTACACACTACACACACATATACACACATACACACACACACATATACAACATACACACATATACACACACACATATACAACACACACACTACACACACATATACACACAATACACACACATATACACATATACACACACTGCCTACACACTACACACACATATACACAGACCGCGTACACACTACACACACATATACACACACTGCCTACACACTACACACATATATACACACACACTGCCTACAAACTACACACACATATAAACACACCGCGTACACACTACACACACATATACACACACTGCCTACACACTACACACACATATACACACACTGCCTAAAGTAAAGAAATTTTGGAATCCGAGTGTTAATAATTCTATGAAAATATCCTAACATATTAGCAGATAGTCTGTGCTTGACCACCAGCCAAGCAAGACGTTCATGCATCTCTGCAACACTAGTTCTCGAAGAACAACCAAGGACCAGTCTTGCAGCCTTATTTTGAGCCACTTGTAATTTGTTTAAATGACTGCATGATGCAGCAGACCATACAACAGAACAGGAATCCAAATGACACAAAACCAATGTACAAACAACCCGACTAAACAACCGTGAATTTAAAAATCGTGCACATTTACGCATTACTGCAACAGCTCTGCCCATTTTAACAACAACTTTGTTGATGTGATCCGACCATGACAATGTAGAATCGAGCCAAAGTCCAAAAAGCTTCACCTTTTTTACTTGCTGTACATTTTGACCATTAACTTGTATATTAATTTTAGGATTGTCAGATAATCTATACTTAGAACCAAATATTATACTCATAGTTTTTGAAATATTTAGTACAAGCTTATTTGTTTTGATCCAATTATACAATTTGCTAATCTCCCAAGACAGAACCTGATTAAGCTCTGAACATGTAGGGGCTGCATAATAAAGAGTAGAATCATCAGCAAACATAGTCAATGTAGCCTTACTGAGTATATACGGCATATCATTTGTGAAAATTGAAAATAACAAAAGGTCCGAGGCAACTTCCTTGAGGAACACCACAATCCAGGGACTTGCTACAAGATAATGCACCATTAAAATAAACTCTTTGCGACCCTCTCCGACAAATAGCTCTTAAACCACTTGATTGCTGAGGAAGTAAAACCATAACTAATAAGTTTAGAAATCAAAATGTCATGGTCAATCACATCGAAGGCAGCACTAAAGTCCAGTAGTAGTGTACCCATTAGCATTGAGTTATCAATTGATGTAAGCCAGCTATCCAACATTTGTGTCACTGCAGTGCAGGTGGAATGACCATACCTATAAGCATGCTGAAACATAGTGGTGAAATCATTGTTAGTAAAGTAATCTTGCACTTGCTGAAATACAATCTTTTCCAATAATTTACTTAGAATAGGCAAAATGCTAATAGGCCTACTATTTGGGCCACAAAAAGTTGATTTTGTGTCCTTGGGTAAAGGGATTATCTTACCCTCCTTCCAAAGTTTTGGACACACACCACTAACCAGACATCTGTTAAAGATGTGACAGATTGGTTTAGAGATATGTCCAGCTGCTAACTTCAACAGCCGACTATCCAAGTTGTCTGTACCAACAGACCCTCCAACAGTCAAAGATCTCAACAACATTTCCACCTGCACGACATTAACCTGATGAAATTCAAAACTACACAGTTTCTTTCATAATACACCTTCCAATTAGCTCATTTGAGTTGGACTCAACAGTGTATTTCATTGTCTCTCTAAAATTAGAAACCTTATTAACAAAATAATCATTAAAATAATTTGCAATCTGTATTGGCTTAGTCAAATAAACTCCATTCAATTCAACAAAAGAAGTACATGTAGATTTTTTCCCCATGATTTCATTAAGTACATTCCACATTATCTTACTATCTGTACCACTATCGTCAATTCTCTTCTGAAAATATTTTTTCTTTTTCACTCTGTTCTCCTTGGTCACCTGATTCCTTAAAATACAATAACATTTTCTGTCCTCCAGAGAGTTAGAAAGAACCACAACCTTGTTAGCCTCTTCCCTTTGAGCCATTATGCTCTTTAACTCAGTATCAACCCAAGGAGCACTTTTGGCTTTAACTGTAAATTTCTTTAATGGGACATGATTGTTAACAACTTTCATAAAACAATCCATAAATAAATTAAGGGATATATCCACATCATCAATGTCACTTATCAAATTCCATTTAATATTATCCAATTCATTTAAAAAACACTCCTCATTAAATACCGTATAAGATCTTTTCATAATAATTTTAGGACAGGCTCTAGGTAGCTTAGTTCTCCTGGAGACAGCAATACAGTTGTGATCGCTAAAGCCAACTGTCACAGAAATAGGTGTTGAGCACATATCAGGATTATTAGTGTAAATATAATCAATACATTTTGATATTAAAGATCCTGTATTGTTACTCGAAACTCTTGTTGTTTGATCCATTAATTGAGATAAACCACAGGTGTCTGTCATGGTTTTAAGCTTATTCTTCAGAGGACAAATCTCAGATAGCCAATCGATATTTAGATCACCCAGCCAGTATAGCTCTTTGTTTTCCTCAGTCACCTTGTCTAGCATATTACATAAACCATTTACATACTCTATCCTGGCACTAGGTGGCCTATAACAACAACCAAGAATTATCAGTTTTAAATTTGGAATATGTACCTGTAACCATAACACCTCAACTTCATCAACCATTAAGTCCTGTCTCAGTTTAACAGGGAAATTATCCCGTATATAAATGGCCACACCACCTCCAAACCTGTTTCGATCATTTCTATAAATTGAAAACCCCCCTATATCAACATCTGAATTATCTATGAAGTGATCCAAATGAGTTTCAGAAATCATGAGTATGTATATTTTGTTTAGTTGCAAAAATAAAGACAGGTCTTGAATTTTGTTCCTTAGACTACATATATTAATATGTGCAAGTATTAAACCTTTAGGTAGTTTATTTATGCTGGTCATCTTAGTTAAAAGTAAATAAGTCTTATATTATAATCTAACTGAATATCTTGTACCCTAAGTTATTTTATCTTCATCAAGTAGGCTACATACATATAAGTCCTGAACACAGACTCACATACATGTACACAAACATATATAAAACTGATCTTTAAAGCTCATTAGACCAATAACTGACTTTGTCCATCCTTTGGGATGATGATCAGTTTATCATACTTCAAACTCGCCTTATCCCCTCTCTCTCTGGCAGCTTTAACCTTCGGCCACAACTCTTTCCTCCTCAGTTGCACAGCTTCCGAGAAATCTTCGTTAATGTAGATCTTGGTGCCCTTTAATTTCTTGGCAGAAATTATATATAACATATATAAGACTGTATATACAAGACCGTATATATATATATATATATATATATATAAGACTGTATATATAAGACCGTATATATAAGATTGTATATACAGTACAGGCCAAAAGTTTGGACACACCTTCTCATTCAATGCGTTTCCTTTTTATTTTCATGACTATTTACATTGTAGATTCTCACTGAAGGCATCAAAACTATGAATGAACACATATGGAATTATGTACTTAACAAAAAAGTGTGAAATAACTGAAAACATGTCTTATATTTTAGATTCTTCAAAGTAGCCACCCTTTGCTTTTTTATTAATAAGGGAAATAATTCCACTAATTAACCCTGACAAAGCACACCTGTGAAGGTAAAACCATTTCAGGTGACTACCTCATGAAGCTCATTGAGAGAACACCAAGGGTTTGCAGAGTTATCAAAAAAAGCAAAGGGTGGCTACTTTGAAGAATCTAAAATATAAGACATGTTTTCAGTTATTTCACACTTTTTTGTTAAGTACATAATTCCATATGTGTTCATTCATAGTTTTGATGCCTTCAGTGAGAATCTACAATGTAAATAGTCATGAAAATAAAAAGGAAACACATTGAATGAGAAGGTGTGTCCAAACTTCTGGCCTGTACTGTATAAGAACTTATATATAAGACTGTATATATAAGACCATATATATAAGCAGGTATCTGGAGGCTTTTCTAATACTAGTTTTGGAACAACTCTATCATAAATATCCACATGCATTGATGGATGATCAGTTTTAGACGATGAACTCATTCCTCCCAGTGCTAATATCCCAAATGCTTCTCATGACCTACTTATGAAGTCAACCTGGGAGAATCTATCGATCCCAACGCCAAACGATCGGCTGCGTCTGAGGCCAAGCGGCGAGGGCCCAGAACAGAGATGGGGGGGCTAAGTGCATGATGGGGGTACTGAACCTCCTTTTTTTTTTTTTTTTTTTTTAACTTCCCTGATAGCCAGACGCTCCCTGGGTCAAAAGGTCACAGGTCATCGTTGGCTGCGCTTTAACATTGCACCGGAGTTAATTCAATTTCCACACAAACACAGCTCCTACGCAGGAATGAAAGCCCCTTTAAATGGCCGTTGGTTGTGCGCAGGCAGCAGGGGGAGGCTAATCGAATGAGCGTCTCGATTTAACAGCCAAAGTATTTCCCCGTGCGTCGTTAATCGATGCTCGAGGCTCGTGATCGCCGGGGTCAGCAGCGGAGACATTTCCATAATCGATGAGGAGAGGTTCTCTGGTTCAGAGGGTTATTGTGCTCGGCCTGGCCGCCTCATCTTTCATACAGTTATTTATGGACACAGTGTCTGTCGGAGCAGAGGTGGGGGGTGGGGGGGCACTTCCTGTCTGAGGGACACCGGTCAGATCTGACCCACATGTGAACTGGGGGGGTAGTCGAGTGATAGCACTTTCTCAGGACTGATAATTATACAGATTATAAGTAGTTCATTAAACAGGTGACCCATATTTGGAACAGAATGCATATCAGACACACACACATGCAGACACACACAGAGAGACACACACACACACACACACACACACACACACACACACATATGCAGACACACACACAGAGAGACACACACACACACGAACACACACACACACACACACACACACACACATACCACATGGACACACACACACACAGAAACACACACACACAGACACACGCACAAACACACACGGACACACACACACAGGAGGAGATTTCTGCACCGTTAACATATTCATCTTTCAAATCATACATTTCTGACTGCACTTTAAGGCAATGCAGAGTGTGTGTGTGTGTGTGTGTGTGTGTGTGTGTGTGTGTGTGTGTGTGTGTGTGTGTGTGTGTCTGTGTCTGTGTCTGTGTGTGTGTCTATGTGTGTGTGTGTGTGTGTGTGAGAGTGTGAGGTGTGTGTGTGTGTGTGTGTGAGTGTGAGTGTGAGTGTGTGTCTGTGTCTGTGTGTGTGTGTGTGTGTGTGTGTGTGTGTGTGTGTGTGTGTGTGAGTGTGTGTCTGTGTCTGTGTCTGTGTGTGTGTCTATGTGTGTGTGTGTGTGTGTGTGTGTGTGAGAGTGTGAGTGTGTGTCTGTGTGTGTGTGTGAGAGTGTGAGTGTGAGTGTGAGTGTGTGTCTGTGTCTGTGTGTGTGTGTGTGTCTATGTGTGTGTGTGTGTGTGTGTGTGTGTGTGAGAGTGTGAGTGTGTGTCTGTGTGTGTGTGAGAGTGTGAGTGTGTGTGTGTGTCTGTGTGTGTGTGTGTGTGTGTGTGTGTGTGAGTGTGTCTCTGTGTGTGTGTGTGTGAGTGTGTGTCTGTGTGTGGCTACAAAGACGGAATTCCACAAAGAGACACATAGTATTTCTTTGAAGTGGCTTTCTTCAGTGTTTTTGAAGAAGTGTGGACAATGCAGAGAGTGTGTGTGTGTGTGTGTGTGTGTGTGTGTGTGTATGTATGTGTGTGTGTGTGTGTGTGTGTGTGTGTGTGTGTGTGTGTGTGTGTGTCTGTGTATCTATGTTTGTGTGTGTGTGTGTGTGTGTGTGTGTGTGATGAAGTTTAGGCACTGCGCAGTTCAAAGGGGAACATAGTTTTTGAGTGTAGTATTTCTAAAGTAGTATTGCTGCAGTGAGCCAATCAGACATCCTGAGTGTAACTTTACCAAACAGCAGAGAGCGTATTGATATTATAAATGGATTGTTCTCGGTGTGTGTGTGTGTGTGTGTGTGTGTGTGTGTGTGTGTGTGTGTGTGTGTGTGTGTGTGTGTGTGTGTGTGTGTGTGTGTGTGTGTTGAAGCTCGTGCGGTGACCTTGCCGTCCTGTGCGGCGGTCTCGACCGGTCGGCCGGTCTGTTTGGGTTATCGACTGACCGCAGACACTCGGCTGATCCTCCGTCAGCTTTAACGGGTTTTCATCTTTTATTGGCCGGCCGGCGGCGGCTTGTTTTGTCGCGGCTCTTTACACGTTAACGGCTCAGGGTGTCGCGGCGCGTTTACTGGCTCTCGTTAAAGTAAACCAAATCAAATCAAACGGAAAAGCAAACGTGCAGCCGGACCGCTGCGCTCAGCACAAACAAGCCGAGGATTTACAGCACATGGATCAGAGTCAAGGTCCCCCCACCACTCTCCACTGACAATAACAGGGATTTCACCTCGCAGAAGTTGCCTTTCGGTCACCTTTTCGCTGCCTTTAAGGTTACTTTTTTGTCAGCTTTTTGTTGCCTTTTTGTCGCCTTTTAGTCACTTTTTAGTCAGCTTTTTGTTACCTTTTAGTCACATTTTTGTCGCTTTTTCATGGCCTTTTCGTCACCTTTTTGCTGCCTTTTCATCACCTTTTCGCTGCCTTTTAGGTCACTTTATTGTCAGCTTTTTGTTGCCTTTTTGTCGCCTTTTAGTCATTTTTTGTCAGCTTTTGGTCGCCTTTTAGTCATTTTTTTGTTGCCTTTTTGTCGCCTTTTTGTCAACTTTCCGCTTCTTTTTTTGTCACTTTTTCGCTGCCTTTTAGGTCACATTTTTGTCGCTTATTCATGGCCTTTTCATCACCCTTTTCGCTGCCTTTTAGGTCACATTTTTTCAGCTTTTTTGTCACCTTTCTGTCACCTTTTCGCTACCTTTAAGATCACTTTTTTGTCAGATTTTTGTCACTTTTTTGTCACCTTTACGCTGCCATAGGTCACTTTTTTGTCAGCTTTTTGTTGCCTTTTAGTCACATTTTTGTCAGCTTTTTGTTGCCTTTTTGTCACCTTTTAGTCACATTTTTGTCACTTATTCATGGCCTTTTCGTCACCTTTTTGCTGCCTTTTCATCACCCTTTTCGCTGCCTTTCAGGTGACTTTTTTGTCAGCTTTTTGTTGCCTTTTTGTCGCCTTTTTGTCACCTTTTCGGTGCTTTTTTGTCACTTTTTCGCTGCCTTTTAGGTCACATTTTTGTCAGCTTTTTTTGCTGCCTTTTTGTCACCTTTTCACTGTCTTTAAGGTCACTTTTTTGTCAGCTTTTTGTCGCCTTTTAGTCACTTTTTGTCACCTTTTTGTCACCTTTGTGCTGCCTTTTAGGTCACTTTTTTGTCAGCTTTTTGTTGCCTTTTAGTCACTTTTTTGTCGCCTTTTTGTCACTTTTTTGTCACCTTTTCGCTGCCTTTAAGGTTACTTTTTTGTCAGCTTTTTATTGCCTTTTAGTCACTTTTTTGCCGCCTTTTCGCTGCCTTTGTCACCTTTTTGCTGCCTTTTCTTCACCTTTTCGCTGACATAGGTCACTTTTTTGTCAGCTTTTTGTTGCCTTTTTGTTGCTTTTTAGTCATTTTTCTGTCACCTTTTTGTTGCCTTTTAATCATTTTTTTGTTGCCTTTTTGTCGCCTTTTAGTCATCTTTTTGTCACCTTTTCGGTGCTTTTTTGTCACTTTTTCGCTGCCTTTTTAGGTCACATTTTTGTCAGTTTTTTTGCTGCCTTTTTGTCGCCTTTTCACTGTCTTTAAGGTCACTTTTTTGTCAGCTTTTTGTCGCCTTTTAGTCACTTTTTTGTCGCCTTTTTGTCACCTTTGTGCTGCCTTTTAGGTCACTTTTTTGTCAGCTTTTTGTTGCCTTTTTGTCGCCTTTTAGTCACTTTTTTGTCGCCTTTTTGTCACCTTTTCGCTGCCTTTAAGGTTACTTTTTTGTCAGCTTTTTATTGCCTTTTTGTCGCCTTTTAGTCACTTTTTTGCCGCCTTTTCGCTGCCTTTGTCACTTTTTGCTGCCTTTTCTTCACCTTTTCGCTGACATAGGTCACTTTTTTGTCACCTTTTAATCATTTTTTTGTTGCCTTTTTGTCACATTTGACGCCTTTTAGTCATTTTTCTGTTGCCTTTTTCTCGCCTTTTCGTCAGATTTTTGTCGCCTTTTAGTCACTTTTTTGTCACCTTTTTGTCGCATATTAGTCACTTTTTTGTCGCATTTTTATCGCTTTTTCACTTCCTTTATGCTGCCTTTTAGTCACTTTTTTGTCGCCTTTTTGTCACCCTTTAGTCACTTTTTTGTCGCCTATAAGTCACTTTTTTGTCGCATTTTTGTCGCTTTTTAGTCACTTTTTTGTCACCTTTGTGCTGCCTTTTAGGTCACTTTTTTGTCAGCTTTTTGTTGCCTTTTTGTCGTCTTTTAGTCACTTTTTTATTGCCTTTTTGTCAGCTTTTTGTCACCTTTTCGCTGCCTTTAAGGTTACTTTTTTGTCAGCTTTTTGTCGCCTTTTAGTCACTTTTTTGTCGCCTTTTCGCTGCCTTTTCGTCACCTTTTTGCTGCCTTTTCGTCACCTTTTCGCTGCCATAGGTCACTTTTTTGTCAGCTTTTTGTTGCCTTTTTGTCGCTTTTTAGTCACTTTTTTGTCACCTTGTCGCCGTGTGGCCCCAGGTGTGACTTTAAGAAGAAGAAGAAGAAGAAGGAGAAGAAGGAGGAGAAGGAGGAGAAGCTCCATCGTTCCTCTGAGTCGTGCAGCGTTATATTTAATGTTCTGCAGTCAGTCAGAGACTCTGCTAACACATCCAGGTAATGTTATAGTGGAGGGGGGGGGGTCTGTGTGTGTGTGTGTGTGTGTGTGTGTGTGTGTCTGTGTGTGTGTCTTGAGTGGAGTGACAGACACCCCCTAAAACACATTTAGATAATGTTTATAGTGTGGAAGAGAAGGAGGAGAAATGTGTCTCTGTGTGTGTGTGTGTGTGTGTGTGTGTGTGTGTGTCTCTGTGTGTGTGTGTGTGTGTGTGTGTCTGTGTGTGTGTGTGCGTGTTTGTGTGTCTCTGTCTGTGTGTGTCTGTTTGTGTATCTATGTCTGTGTGTGTGTGTGTGTCTCTGTGTGTGTGTGTGTGTGTGTGTGTGTGTGTGTGTGTGTGTGTGTGTGTGTGTGTGTGTGTGTGTTTGTGTGTGTGTGTGTGTGTGTGTGTGTGTGTGTGTGTGTGTGTGTGTGTGTGTGTCTGTGTGTGTGTGTGTGTGTGTGTGTGTGTGTGTGTGTGTGTGTGTGTGTGTGTGTGTGTGTGTGTGTGTGTGTGTGTGTGTGTGTGTGTGTGTGTGTGTGTCTCTGTGTGTGTGTGTCTGTTTGTGTATCTATGTCTGTGTGTGTGTGTGTGTGTGTGTCTCTGTGTGTGTGTGTGTGTGTGTGTATCTGTGTTGTGTGTGTGTGTCTGTCTGTCTGTGTGTGTGTGTGTGTGTGTGTGTGTGTGTGTGTGTGTGTGTGTGTCTGTGTGTGTGTGTGTGTGTGTGTGTGTGTGTGTGAGTGTGTGTGTCTCTGTGTGTGTGTGTCTGTTTGTGTATCTATGTCTGTGTGTGTGTGTGTGTCTGTGTGTGTGTGTGTGTGTGTGTGTGTGTATCTGTTTGTGTGTGTGTCTGTCTGTCTGTGTGTGTGTGTGTGTGTGTGTGTGTGTGTGTGTGTGTGTGTGTGTGTGTGTGTGTGTGTGTGTGTGTGTGTGTGTGTGTGTGTGTGTGTGTGTGTGTGTGTGTGTGTGTGTGAGTGTGTGTCTCTGTGTGTGTGTGTGTAAAACACATCTAGATAATGTTGATAGTGTGGAAGAGAAGGAGGAGGAACGTGTCGTCGGAGGCTAATGATCCGCGGGATATTAATGACTCCATAAAATAGACAGATCCAGCATTCACACAAGCGTGGCAGGATCTGGTGACTTTGATAAACTGTCACATGACAGATCATCTGAGGGGGGGGGGGTGATATGCGGTGGGGGGGGTGATGTCTCCATATGAAACAAGATATACCAGACAACCTGCAACACAACATGGTGGAGAAATAATCTTCAATGACGGAAAATAGTAAAAACAAATAATTTAAATTTGAAATTTTGTGAATGAAAATAAAGTAATTACAAAGTTTTTATGTGCATCACCAAAATCTTTAAAGGTCCCATGACATGGTGCTCTTTGGATGCTTTTATAGAGACCTTAGTGGTCCCCTAATACTGTATCTGAAGTCTCTTTTATATAGACCTTAGTGGTCCCCTAATACTGTATCTGAAGTCTCTTTTATATAGACCTTAGTGGTCCCCTAATACTGTATCTGAAGTCTCTTTTATATAGACCTTAGTGGTCCCCTAATACTGTATCTGAAGTCTCTTTTATATAGACCTTAGTGGTTCCCTAATACTGTATCTGAAGTCTCTTTTATATAGACCTTAGTGGCCCCCTAATACTGTATCTGAAGTCTCTTTTATATAGACCTTAGTGGTCCCCTAATACTGTATCTGAAGTCTCTTTTATATAGACCTTAGTGGCCCCCTAATACTGTATCTGAAGTCTCTTTTATTTATTATGTCTTTTTGGCCGAAAAGGCGACAAAAGTGTTGAAAAAGCAAAAAGAAATTGAAAATAGCCACATAAAAGTCAGAAAAAAAATGACTAAAATGTCGGAAATAGCGACAAAAACTTTGAAAAAGTGGAAGAAAAGGCAAAAGTGACAAAAACGTCAGAATAATTTAAACTGCTTTCCTCGGGACAAATTTCACCCATTTACCAAAATGTGCAAAAATTTTGAAATTAACGTTGAAAAAAACAATGACAAAAAAAAAAGCATCGAATGACAAATTACGAAAGAAGCTTCAATAACGTTGAAGAAATGACAACAAAAAAGACAAATGTGTTTGTTTACTGTTGAGGTGATAAACAGTTCAGCTACTCCCAAAACTAAGGCCTCAACTAAGTAAATGTCTTCTATTGATGCCATAAATCAAAGGGTTGAACATTAGGGGAACGCTAGGGGAACGCTAGGGGAACATTAGGGGAACATTAGGGAAATATTAGGGAAATATTAGGGGAACGCTCGGGGAACGTTAGGGGAACGTTAGGGGAACGTTAGGGGAACGTGTTTGCTCCAGCGCTGACCCCTGCCACTTTATCTGCTTATCTGCTACATTAGGGGAACGCTAGGGGAACGTTAGGGGAATGTTAGGGGAACATTAGGGGAACATTAGGGGAACATTAGGGGAACATTAGGGGAACACTAGGGGCGCTGACAGTCCACAAGAGTAAAGAAAGTTTAATAGATTTTTTTTGAAAAATGTCAGAAACGTTGGGGGAAAAAAATTACAAAAAATATGAAAAAAAGTATCAAAAAGGCGACAAAAACCTTAAAAAGCATAAAAAATGTTAAAATAAACGTTGAAAAAAAATGCCAAAAAAAAGCATTGAACGACAAATTACGAAAGAAGCTTCAATAACGTTGATAAAATGACAAAAATAAAATGACAAAAAAAAACACAGCTTGAAAAATGTCAAAGTGACGTCTTCTAATAACCAGACTGTGTTGCGTAACAGCAGCTGCATGACCGGATGAATGCGTCTCTATTGTTTTAATTTCATTAATGCAGTTTATTACCTTTTTAGTGTCGGCTCAATTTACGACACGGTGACACTGTGAAGCTATGGGTGGGGGGGTAGAGAGGGGTTAACCAGGGAGCCCCCCCTCTCCACCCATCCAAATGAATGTATAATCAGGCTTTGATTCCCAGCCCGGGACACAATCTATTACTGCGCTGCCATTTCCTAAGTGTTTGCTCCAGCGCTGACCCTGCCACTTTATCTGCTGCCTTTTTATTTGCAGAGTGCACGCTGTCCATATGTTAGCCTAATAGTTGCTATAATTCTTTGTGTTTTATAAGAAGAGAGCAGCGGACGGATGCATTTTAATAAAACACCCCCTCTGTGTCCCTGCAGCAGTATAGCAGCAGGAGCAGTGACACACTAATGGGCTGACACCGGCATATTTGCATAGAGATGAATTACGGCCCTGACGTGACTTTTAAAATATGATTGAGGAGGTTATTATTGCTGCACTATGATACGTGTTAACAGGTTATTTTAGCGCGGCTAGTGCTAATAAAAGTGAGAAGAAAAGAGCCGGGTGATGAGGGCAAGGTGTTTCACTGCCACAGTCTACTGAAGGTGCTCATTTAGTCATTACTTACAGCCAACAACAGCTGACTGCGTGATTAATCACAGCAGTCTGGGCTCCGAGAAGCCGCTCGCACCGACAACAAGGACTCCAAATCACGCAACGACGTCGGCCGTACGATATCAGCTCGTTCACTTGTCACAGGTCGGAGAATATTCGGCCTGGATCTGTAATTAATCTGTAAAGTACTGATAATTTTTGTGTGTTTGGGGTGAGGATTGGGGTTGATCCACTCATGAAGCAACTGTTTTTTGTTATATATATATAAAAATATGCGGGGCTTGCATGATTTCATAATCCCCTCATTTTTGTTGCAAAAAAAGTCCCGTAATATATCTTAGCAGAAAGTTGAAAAATGTTGCGTTTACTTTGTCGATACACGATCCGTTCTGCACATGCGCAAAATGTTCGAGCATGCGCTGTTGTACAAGGATTTAGGACACTGCCCGATCTGTTCCACGCTTCCGTCGACAGCCAAGCTAACGTTAGTTTAGCTAACAGCTAGCTAACCGCTAGCTGAGACAGGATGTAATAACTTTAAAAGACCCTCAAAATAAAACTTGAAAATAAACGTTAACATATCTAACAGCGGTTACATCAGTTCTACGTTACTTGTGCTCATTTAAAATACAATCACTCAATACTTGTCTTTATTGTTATGACTGTAAAGTCTTAATGTAGCTGTAGCCTGCTTCTACCATTAAGTTTGACTAAATGTCATTTTAGACTGAATCTAGCTGTCGGCTAGCGGTTAGCCGAATTAGCTGTTAGCTAAACTAACGTTAGCTTCCCGGTGGAGGCTAGCCATAGGCTAGCGTGGAACAGATCGTGCAGGTCGTATCCTCGGTAAAACAGGATTATCGTGCGCATGTGCAGAACGGATCGTGTACCGACAGCCTTCACACAAGAGCAGCCATTTAGCCCTGTTGCCATGGGAACGTTATGACGTGACGTCATTACACGACGGGAACATCATCTAAAAACTGCAGTTTTCGCAATTTCCCACAATTTCATCGCATAAAACTGCATTTAAATATCATATAGAGCATATTCCATCACCATTTTTTAAGAAAAACGTGCCGTATAATCAAGGATTTTTGCCCCCGCAACAATCTCAAAAGAACTCTACATTTTTCTGGAAGGACTGTAAATCTGTTGCTTCACAACATTAACATGTAACAGAAAAAAATATTCTAAAATCAACATGAAATCAAATGAAACCTACATAAACAAGAGATCACCCTGTTTACACAGCCCGGTCTCATGCCAGGTTGTGAAATATGCTGCGTTCAGGCCACCTGGGAATAACAACTACACCGTGGTTACACTGTTTCTTCTGTTATATCAGTCCTTCCAGAAAAATGTGGAGTTTTTTTGTGATTGTTGGGGGCAAAAATCATTGGTTATGCGGCACGTTTTCTTAAAAAAATGGGATGGAGTATGCTATATCATATTTATGCAATTTTATACGATGAAATTGCGGGAACTTGCAAAAACTGCAGTTTGATGAAAAAGAGAAAAAATAATTGTTGGGGTTTTGGAATTTATAGAGTGTGGTCTAGACCTACTCTATCTGTAAAGTGTCTCTTAACTCTTAACTGTTATGATTTGATACTATAAATAAAATTGAATTGAATTGAATGAGGTGGGTGAAAACATGAAGATTTTCTGCTGTTTTCTTATACGAGCATCCAGACTGCACAGGTGTGTGTTTGTGTTATCTGCAGGACAACCAACGGGAAAGGACACAGATAAGCTGTTGTTATATACATCGGTCCCTCCAGAAAAACGCGATTATGCGATCGCATAATTCACTGCATAATCAGCCAAAGTCTGCATATTTATATCGCAAGAAAACAGACCGCATAATCAAGGATTTTTGCCCCGCAACAATCAAAAAAACTATTTTCTGGTAGGACTGCAAATCCCTCCTCTATGATCTCTCCATGAGATTCAGCCTATCACACTCCAGCGTTGCACGAGAGAGATGTAAGATGCTGGAGCAGCAGAGCGGCTGGATTATCTGTTGCTGTGTTTGTGTTTGCAGACAGAGAGGTGAGACATCATTAAAGGAGATTATCTCGGACTAAATATCTGAACATCTGCTAACAGATCATATCTCCAGCTGCTGGTTCACACACACACCTGCTGCTGTCTCCACGCATTTCTCTCAGTATTTTTCTAAGTTTTTAGCGCTTTTTCCGCACGTTTTTGGCTGTATTATTTAACTTTTTCTATGTTTTTGCCGGGTTTTTGGATTATTATTAATTTTTATTTTATTTATCATTTCATGTGTATTTAACAGGGACAATGCACACTAATAATACATATAAAAAAAATGTAAAATGTGCCAGAATTAGCCAAAAGGCTATTTTACATCTGCTGTCCCTGGACAGATCGTACAATGTCACACCTAAAAAGATAAAAGGATTGTAAGAGTACATACAGGTTTGGTCCAATACGAGTACAATTGACTAAAAATGTAAAAAAGATCAGCATATAAACCAGAACAGTTGGTCAACACCAACACACACATCAACACAAGCCAAATGGTTTTTGGGGTTTAGGCTTTTTTGGTGTTTTTTGTTCACATAAAGACATTTTTTATACTTGTTCCCTGTATTTAACTGACCCTAGGGGGTTGCAGCGTGTGCAGTTTGCCCGTGTGGACATTTCGTCTGATCACGGCTACACTGCTTGGACAAACGGCGAAAACTAAATACTTTCACCCAGGAAACGGGGCGTTCGTTCCTCGGGAGTGTTTCAATCCAAACCACGGTCCTTTTCCTAAACTTAACTAGTCGTTTTGGTGCTTAAAACGTTAACTGTGGTGGCCGAATGACGCTGGCTTTTCCCGGGCTGAACTCAAATGTAACCGCCCCTGAAAGCACCGTCATCTGACAGTGGCTCACCGTCACCTTTTGGTGGCGAAACACAACTACCAACCAACCGCCCATTAATAATATATACTGTATAGTGTACATATAATCGTCCATCCATATATAGTTACCTCCTCTCTGTCTGCACTAATAATAATAATATAACATACACTCACCTAAAGGATTATTAGGAACACCTGTTCAATTTCTCGTTAATGCAATTATCTAATCAACCAATCACATGGCAGCTGCTTCAATGCATTTAGGGGTGTGGTCCAGGTCTAGAAAATCTCCTGAACTCCAAACTGAATGTCAGAATGGGAAAGAAAGGTGATCTAAGATACTTTGAGCGTGGCATGGTTGTTGGTGCCAGATGGGCTGGTCTGAGTATTTCACAATCTGCTCAGTTACTGGGATTCTCACGCACAACCATTTCTAGGGTATACAAAGAATGGTCTGAAAAAGGAGAAAAAAAACATCCAATGAAAATGCCTTGTTGATGCTAGAGGTCAGGAGGAGAATGGGCCGACTGATTCCAGCTGATAGAAGATCAACTTTGACTCTGAATAACCACTCGTTACAGCCGAGGTCTGCAGCAAAGCATTTGTGAAGCCACAACACGAACAACCTTGAGGTGGATGGGCTACACCAGCAGAAGACCCCCCCGGGTACCACTCCTCTCCACTAACAATAGGAACATGAGGCTACACCAGCAGAAGACCCCCCCGGGTACCACTCCTCTCCACTAACAATAGGAACATGAGGCTACAATTTGCACGAGCTCACCAAAATTGGACGGTTGAAGACTGTGAAAATGTTGCCTGGTCTGATGAGTCTCGACATTCAGATGGTAGAGTCAGAATTTGGCGTAAACAGAATGAGAACATGGATCCATCATGCCTTGTTACCACTGGGCAGGCTGCTGGTGGTGGTGTAATGGTGTGGGGGAGGTTTTCTTGGCACACTTTAGGCCCCTTAGTACCAATTGGGCATCGTTTAAATGCCACAGCCTACCTGAGCATTGTTTCTGACCATGTCCATCCCTTTATGACCACCATGGACCCATCCTCTGATGGCTACTTCCAGCAGGATAATGCACCATGTCACAAAGCTCACATCATTTCAGATTGGTATCTTGAACATGACAATGAGTTCACTGTACTAAAATGGCCCCCACAGTCACCAGATCTCACCCCAATAGAACATCGTTGGGATGTGGTGGAACGGGAGCTTCGTGCCCTGGATGTGCATCCCATAAATCTCTCAACTGGAAGATGCTATCCTCTCAATATGGGCCAACATTTCTAAAGAATGCTTCCAGCACCTTGTTGAATCAATGCCACAAAGAATTACGGCAGTTCTGAAGATAGGGGGTCAAACACGGTATTAGTAGGGTGTTAGAGTGCCACCTGTTAGCGTGTTAGCATGTCTACCTGTTGCCTCCTCTCTGTCTGCAATAATAATAATAATAATAATAATAATAATAATATAATGTGCAGAGTGCCACCTGTTAGCGTGTTAGCATGTCTACCTGTTGCCTCCTCTCTGTCTGCAATAATAATAATAATAATAATAATATATAATGTGCAGAGTGCCACCTGTTAGCGTGTTAGCATGTCTACCTGTTGCCTTCTCTCTGTCTGCAATAATAATAATAATAATATAATATATAATGTGCAGAGTGCCACCTGTTAGCCTGTTAGCATGTCTACCTGTTGCCTCCTCTTTGTCTGCAATAATAATAATAATAATAATAATAATATAATATATAATGTGCCGAGTGCCACCTGTTAGCGTGTTAGCATGTCTACCTGTTGCCTCCTCTCTGTCTGCAATAATAATAATAATAATAATAATAATATATAATGTGCAGAGTGCCACCTGTTAGCCTGTTAGCATGTCTACCTGTTGCCTCCCTCTGTCTGCAATAATAATAATAATAATAATAATAATATATAATGTGCAGAGTGCCACCTGTTAGCGTGTTAGCATGTCTACCTGTTGCCTTCTCTCTGTCTGCAATAATAATAATAATAATAATATAATATATAATGTGCCGAGTGCCACCTGTTAGCGTGTTAGCATGTCTACCTGTTGCCTCCTCTCTGTCTGCAATCTAATAATAATAATAATAATAATATATAATGTGCAGAGTGCCACCTGTTAGCCTGTTAGCATGTTACCTGTTGCCTCCTCTCTGTCTGCAATAATAATAATAATAACAGTTCATAATAATATATAATGTGATTAGTGCCACCTGTTAGCGTGTTAGCATGTCTACCTGTTGCCTCCTGTGTGAATCTCTGAATGTGTCCCTGTTTGTTAGCTGTGACTAATGTGTTAGCGTTAGCCGCGGTGGATAAAGGGCCCATTGACAGTTCAGTGTGTTCTACAAGAGATTAGAGCCAGGACATGTGTTCTCCCCTCTTTCTCCCAGAAACAGGCCTGCTGTCCCGAGATAAGAGAGGAGCGCCGGGGGAGCCCAGTCCTCTCTCTCCTCTTTCTCCTCACTGCTTCCTCCCTCTTACTCCCCTCCCTCTCTCCCCCCTCTTTCTCCCCACTGCTTCCTCCCTCTCTCTCTCTCCCCTCTTTCTCCCCACTGCTTCCTCCCTTTTTCTCCCCTCTCTCTCCTCACTGCTTCCTCCCTCTTTCTCCCCACTGCTTCCTCTCTGTTTCTCCCTCTTTCTCCCCTCTCTCTTTCTCCCCACTGCTTCCTCCCTTCTTCTCCCCTCTCTCTCCTTACTGCTTCCTCCCTTTTTCTCCCCTCTTTCTCCCCACTGCTTCCTCCCTTTTTCTCCCCTCTTTCTCCCCACTGCTTCCTCCCTTTTTCTCCCCTCTTTCTCCCCTCTCTCTCCCCACTGCTTCCTACCTCTTTCTCCTATTCCTTCCTTTTTCTCCTCTGTCTCTTCTTCCTTCCTTTTTCTCCTCTGTCTCTTCTTCCTTCCTTTTTCTCCTCTGTCTTCTTCCTTCCTTCCTCTTCCTCCCCTCCTCCCCCCCTCCCTCCTCCCTTTACCCACCACGGCTGAGTGGGAACATTGTGCTCCACGTCTGATAGGATAATTCATTCCCTCAGAGTGATAATCAGCGGCCCGTAGGGCCCCCAAATAAAGTCCTGTTAATTGCTCTGTCTGCTCCAGCAGCTTAATGACAACTTATGTGAATCATTAACTGTGTGTGAGGCTTTAAAGCTGCAGGTGAGACACACCTGCAGCTGCAAAAAAGGGCTCAGTAGTGAAGTTAAATCACGGGAACATCGTGAACCAAGAGGGACAGTTGCCGACGCCTTTCTGAAGCGAGTCAACCAGATAAACCCGGACCTCCGGGGAACCGGAGACATTCATCTGCATGTACGGCAGAACAGGAAGTCTGCAGACTCTCCCTTTGGGGTCAAACTCATTTTCACTAGGGGGCCACACTGGAAAAAGAGGATCACATCAAGGGCCAGACACACACAGAGTTTATTGACGTGCTTCTTGTTACTGCAGGTGACATTTTGGTAGCTTTTTTTCCTCATTTTTGTTGTTCTTGTTCAGACATTTTTGTGGCTTTCTCAGACATTTGTCACCTTTTTTGTAAATTTGTTGCTTTTTGTTGCATTTTTGTTGACACGAAGACCTACAGAAGTCATCGAAAGAGTTCCTTCTGGGGGAATTTCGGAGTCTCAGAGTCGGCAAATCTGTCATATGTCTGCTTTGAATGTCACGTAATTGCAGTTTAAAAAAACAACACTTTCCTGTGTTTTTGGTGTGGCGCACAACTAGGAGGGCCAAAATTTATCGTGAACACAAATTGATATACGGGCCGGATCTAAATCTGCCCCTTGCAGATTTAGATCCGGCCCCTATATACGTACATTTTGGTTGACAATACATTTTGGCCCACCTACTTTTTGTCACTTTTCACAAAGTTTTTTCCAACATTTTTGAGGCTTTTTCCAAACGGTTTTAGCATTTTCTTCAACATTTTTGTCGACCAAACTGTACGTGAGAAGACTACATGTATATGAGACATGTAATAATACAGTCAAAAGATATTTGACTTTTCCCATGACATAAAAGTTATAAACTCGACATGTCTGGCCCTTGATTTGATTCTCATTTTCTAGTGTGGCCCTTAGAGAAGTTGAGTTTGACACCCCTGGTCTAGAGTGTGTGACCCCTGCTAGATCTCCAGTCTTTACGTACTCTGACAGGTAGAGATGGTCTCAGCCTTTAGGCCGTCTTGCACACTGCCTGCGTGGCATAAACACCACCTACACCAACTTATCTTATCAGCAACAAAACTCTCCGGAGATCTGGCAAAACAGAGAAGCTAGCGTCAGCTAACATTACGCAGGCAGCACGGTGGCTCAGTGGTTAGCACTTCTGCCTCACAGCAAGAAGGTTCTGGGTTCGAACCCATGTCGTCCCAGGAGTCTGTGTGGAGTTTGCATGTTCTCTCCGTGTTTTCGTGGGTTTCCTCCGGGTGCTCCGGTTTCTTCCCACCATAAAGACATGTGTGCTAGGCAACTAGGACTACAGTTGAAAATTAGCCAACTGGCTAACACTGGTGCATTTAGAGAAATGTCCATCAATGTGCATTGTCCTAATCAAATAAAAAAAATCAAAGTTATGAACAAAATAAAATCCATCCATCCACACAATGTTCACTACATGTTCAAATGAGGCCACGCCCCCTTTAGGGGAAGGGTGGACCGTTTCATACCAGCGTGGGACTCCAGGCTCTCTAACTAAGGTCATCCTGCACACCGGCTGTGTGGCGTGAGCGTGGCGTGGTGTTTTCTACGTCTTTACCAGAGGTGGGACAAAGTCATTTTTATGCAAGTCACAAGTAAGTCTCAAGTCTTTGCCCTCGAGTCCCGAGTCAAAGATGAGGCAAGTCCCGAGTTGAGTCAAAGCCAACAAGTTTCAAGTCGAGTCCAAAGTCTTACCATTTTAATTTTGAGTCATTTCAAGTCCTCTTACCACAGAAATAAAATTTATACAAATCATGTACAGGACAGGCCAAAAGTTTGGACACACCTTCTCATTCAATGCGTTTCCTTTTTATTTTCATGACTATTTACATTGTAGATTCTCACTGAAGGCATCAAAACTATGAATGAACACATATGGAATTATGTACTTAACAAAAAAGTGTGAAATAACTGAAAACATGTCTTATATTTTAGATTCTTCAAAGTAGCCACCCTTTGCTTTTTTATTAATAAGGGAAATAATTCCACTAATTAACCCTGACAAAGCACACCTGTGAAGGTAAAACCATTTCAGGTGACTACCTCATGAAGCTCATTGAGAGAACACCAAGGGTTTGCAGAGTTATCAAAAAAAGCAAAGGGTGGCTACTTTGAAGAATCTAAAATATAAGACATGTTTTCAGTTATTTCACACTTTTTTGTTAAGTACATAATTCCATATGTGTTCATTCATAGTTTTGATGCCTTCACTGAGAATCTACGATGTAAATAGTCATAAAATAAAGAAACACATTGAATGAGAAGGTTTGTCCAAACTTTTGGCCTGTACTGTATATCCCAGTGGTGCGCTGCCTCACAGACCTAGACTACGTAGCACTCTATGTCCATGTGCTGCCTGCTGTTTGGGCATGATATGAAAAGGGAAGGCTAATGGTGGATCTACTGTGACTGTGTTATGGTACTTTAAAACGGACGTTGACGTGATGTTGGCGAGGTTTTCCATTTGAGTTCGTTACACTCATGTACCTCCATATAATCCGGGTTCAAATATCCCTATTTTTGTAAGCATGAACCAGCAAGGGAGACGTGCGTTTACTGTCTCGTTGATACAGTAAATACGCAGCAGCTAGTAAGTTACGGTACATCCGATAAGGTGCTTAGCATTCGTTCAAATCTTACCTTTCTTTGTGCAACTTCAGGTGTCGAACAAAGTTGGGCGTTGTGGCAGCTCCGTCTGTAATCTTCGACCCGCATGTTTTGCAAATTGCAACTCGTTTTTTGTCGACTACCTCGTAATTTTTATAGCCAAACGAAACTATCTTCGGTATCATTTTGCCAACTGGCGCGTTGTTGCGCTTCATTGGTTGTCTTGCAATGTGCCTGCTTAGATGCTGTCGAATCAAAACAACGTGGGACTACAGTGATTGGATGTCGTGCAGGCAGCGCGCGTGCTCTCTGCATGCATACAGGTGGGGCACATTTCACATTTTTTTCACAGATGCAGATAAACTGAGAGCGGCGCGGCCGTGTGAACATTTGTTTCCCCAGTTTTCATGGGAAGTAGCAAGTCAAAAGGCGCAAGTCCAAGTGAAGTCACGAGTCATTGATGTTAAAGTCCAAGTCGAGTTGCAAGTCTTTGTACATTTTGTCGAGTCAAGTCTGAAGTCATCAAATTCATGACCCGAGTCTGACTCGAGTCCAAGTCACATGACTCGAGTCCACACCTCTGGTCTTTACACACCAGAAAGGTGTCTGACGCAGCGCTGCTGCTGCTAGCCTTGTCTGGACACATGGATGTTTCCCATAAATATAAACATATATATATATATACAGTACAGGCCAAAAGTTTGGACACACCTTCTCATTCAATGTGTTTCCTTTTTATTTTCATGACTATTTACATTGTAGATTCTCACTGAAGGCATCAAAACTATGAATGAACACATATGGAATTATGTACTTAACAAAAAAGTGTGAAATAACTGAAAACATGTCTTATATTTTAGATTCTTCAAAGTAGCCACCCTTTGCTTTTTTATTAATAAGGGAAATAATTCCACTAATGAACCCTGACAAAGCACACCTGTGAAGGTAAAACCATTTCAGGTGACTACCTCATGAAGCTCATTGAGAGAACACCAAGGGTTTGCAGAGTTATCAAAAAAAGCAAAGGGTGGCTACTTTGAAGAATCTAAAATATAAGACATGTTACACTTCTGCCTCACAGCAAGAAGGTTCTGGGTTCGAACCCAGGTCGTCCCGGGCCTTTCTGTGTGGAGTTTGTATGTTCTCCCCGTGCTTGCGTGGGTTTCCTCCGGGTGCTCCGGTTTCTTCCCACCATAAAGACATGCATGCAACTAGGACTACAGTTGAAAATTAGCCGACTGGCTAACACTGGCGCATTTACAGAAATGTTGATTAATGTGCATTGTCCTAATATAAATAAATAAATCTTCTTCTTCAATTTTATAGCGTTTGAAAAAAATATGATCAAAGAAAGTAAAAAAGTGACAAAACATTTTGGAAAATAACAAGAAAAACATCAAAAAAAAAGTGCAGAAAAATTGAGAAAAACATCGACAATAACATTGGGAATTTGTGACAAAACAAATAGGAAAAAAATGACAAAAACATCGGAAAGAAATGACTACATTTTTGGAAAAAAGTGACTAAAACCATCACCAATTTATTTTTTTATTATTTTAAATTTTGACCCAGAAAAAGACAGTTACGTGGTCGATAAAAAGACAACACCAGGGTTAAAGAGAAGTCACCTGGGCGCCTGGGGAGCTCAGTTGGTAGAGCGTGCACCCATATATAGAGGTACTCCTCGATGCAGTGGCCGTGTGTTCGACTCCGACCTGCGGCCCTCTGCTGCAGGTTATCCCCATCTCTCTCTCTCTCTCTCTCTCTCTCTCTCCTTTGGTGTCTACAGCTGTCCTGTCTAATAAAGGCCTAACATGCCTGACCTGTTGTATTTATCTCTGTTTGTAAAAGGTTTTGGGATTGAACGTGCGTCAGATAACAGCAGTGTGCCTGCAGAGCGAGATGAAGCTGGAAGCTGTGGATGTGAGTGAACAGATGCTGCATGGGGGGGGGTGAGGGAGGGTGGGGGATGTTCTCCACACCTGGAAGACATAAAATCAATGATCCTGCCACACCTGCAGTCACCAGAGAGCATGTTAACTCCACCTGGATAGTCACGGGGGGTGACACTGTCAAACAGCACCAATAACACTGATGTGGACCATCAATCCCACAATGGTCAGTGGTGGGATCACTTCCCACTGCCTCAAGATAGCAATACTCCCAGAATGCACCTGAACACACCTCCCTGTAAGACCAGCACGCCCAGAATGCACCTGATCACACCTGAACACACCTCCCTGTAAGACTAGCATGCCCAGAATGCACCTGAACACACCTCCCTGTAAGACCAGCACACCCAGAATGCACCTGAACTCACCTCCCTGTAAGACCAGCACACCCAGAATGCACCTGAACACACCTCCCTGTAAGACCAGCACACCCAGAATGCACCTGAACACACCTCCCTGTAAGACCAGCACACCCATGGGCCACAGACGGGCGCAGGTGCGTTATTTAAACGACGTGGGAAGCCCCTGTTGGCCCTGCCAGTGTTACGGTGGCCTGACAATGAAACAGGACATAAATTAAATTAGCCTAAATAAGTGTGAATGGATGTTTACGGGACTTACACCTTCAGTCTAAGGGTATTTTCTCAATTTCTACTGTACATGTCTTCTTAAATTCACCTTTTAAGGTACTTGTGTATAACTGATCCATAATGGTTTATATATCTAAATGTTTAGAAGCAACTTAGCTTTCTGTATACGTAGTAGTGTCCCAGAGCAACGTGTAGAGAGATCCCCTGTCCCTAAATCTTAAACACTAAGCCATAACGTTATGTCCCACGTTTGCAGCAAGCATTTTGTTACCAAGCCAGATTCCTCTCGTCTGTTTCCACTGCTGTCTTCGTAAAAGCTCTGTTTTTTCTGGTCGGCAGCTTATAAAAACTTAAGTTCTGGGTTCTTTACGTTGGTGGTAGTTCATATCAGCACACGGCAGCTTTTAGACATGTTTCTGTTGTTTGTTAGCAGACAGAATAAAGACGAGGAAACCTTCAGTCAATATAAAGTCAATGGAGAGTTGTTTTCTCCTCCTGTGGCCCAGGCCCAGTGGTGTATTCGAGTTTTTTGTAGTGAGTATACTGTCATTTTTCCCTCCCAGATACATACTCCCCCATCCCAGAGCAATACGTCCCAGACAGACAACCCCGTATGTTTTTTGTAACCTTACCTCTGGCTCATTCCCGAAAGTCTCTGTAACATTAACGTCTGCTGCAGGGTCACTCTTAGGCCTCCTGCACACTGGCTAGGTGGCAACAGGCCTTTATTTCCACAGGATAGACGAAGACATGAAAGGGGAGACAGAGAGAGAGAGAGAGAGGGGAATGACATGCAGCAAAGGGCTGCAGGTCGGAGTCGGACCTGCGTTGGTAGAGCACCTGCTCTACCAACGGAGCTACCCGGGCTACTGAGCGTGGCGTATCAGCTGCGTGGTGTTTTCTCTGTCTCTCCCAGCAGAAAGGTGTCTGCTGCTGCTGCTAGCCTCGTCGGGACACACGGATGTTTCCCATTGATAAAATAAAATAATAGCGCGTTCTTTAACTTTATTTTGTGTTTGTACATTTGTTTGCACATATTTCGATATTTATATACATATATATTTTATTTTTCAATTCCCTTTCCTGAGATAATAAAGTCCATGTTTAATTTAATTTTAATTTTAATTTTAATTTAAAAAGGAGTTCATCAGATTTTTGCTAAATGTTAGAAGCATCATGCAGGGTATCCTGCAGTCCAGCATCCCTCTCTGTCTTTCCCTGATTAAAAAGCTGTAGGTGACGTCTTTCCAGGGAGGGGTGTCCAAACCTCGAGACTTTCCAACATCAACATGTCATGTATTAATATGTATTAGTGTCTAAACGACATATAAACATCTTTTCATATTCTATTTTGCCTGGAAACGCTTCCAACATGTTTTCGGTCGGAGTTTTTGGCGCCTGAGACGTGTATAATACACGCAGGCAGCGTGCACGCTCTAACCTGTTACCATGGGAGCCCAAATACACACAGGCAGGGTGCATGAGGCCTAATGTGGCAGTAGAGCTTCAGGGGCAAGCTTACCAAAACACTAGCTAAGTTTCCATCCACTCGTCAAACAAATTATCTGAAGTTCGGTAAAAAACCTCCTGTGAATAAAGCTGAGTGTGAAAGTGTGTTTCCAGCTTTAAAGTGAATAAAAACCTGTATCGTAATGACGTCACACACTGTTTTGTGGTCACATTGGTATATCGAATAGATTTGAGACATTTCAAAGTGTTTCCGTTCATTTTTGCACTGAATCGCACAACATCCAAGCACACATTTGCGAACAAAGTTTAGCTAGACAATAGTTGTGTGCAAACAGAGAGGAAACACTGGGCGGAAATGGACTACAACTTCTTCTTCGTTTTGTGGCTGGTTCCAACCATAAAATGACCTAAAACTTAATCTAAATTCATTAATTTATTCGGCAAATAACGTTTCCATCAGCGTTTATCTCATAAGATATATATATATATATATATATATATATATATCGATCAAGAGAAAATCTGATGAAACGTATTTCCTTTGAGTCGATATTCATGAAATTCTATCAAATTTTACTCTTTCCATGACGGCATTTTTCATTCGATATATCACTTAATGTGGATAAAAGCGTGTGGATGGAAACGTAGCTAGTGAGAGAGTGTAGTTTAAATTCTCTTTTGTTTCATTCTCTATCTCCTTCAGTGGTTCACGTTAGCTCATTTCCAATCTGTGCAGAGAGCTGCTGTGTCCTCGTTCCTGTGTGACTCACAACTCAGACGGGGAGAAGTTATGAACAAAAGTCCCAAAAACAACTGCCGTTACGTTACGTTATCCTGGCGCTTTTGTAAGTGGGTATGCCAGATCTCTCCTAGTGGGTATACTGCATATACCTGCATGTCCCGTAGACTACACCACTGGGCGGGACTTAAACACTCTCTAAATACTCTCTAGTCTCTATTTTCTACACGAGTCAATCAACCCACTGATGCAACCTGAGTAAGGTGCACACTCGCCTACTCATGGTGCGTTCAAATCAACTCGTTCGTGTTGTAATCGTGGGGGAAGGAGGGTTCTTCTGTTCCGGTATTTTTCATGTTGTTCAGACCTTCCTCCACAGCGCTGTGGAGGAAGGTCTGGCTAATCCACACGGCATTCTGGGATGGGAGTCTTTTCCCCGCAGAAAAAAAGACCTTTCTCTGCTTTTATAATGTTATTAATTTGTTTAGAAATGGAGGTTTTTTTCTGCGCACGGACTGAGACTTTCTGATGAGTCACATCAGGTAGTGTCTGTCTGTCTGTCTGTCTGTCTGTCTGTCTTTCTCTCTCTCAGTCTGTCTCTCTCTTTCTCTCTCTGTCTGTCTCTCTGTCTCTCTTCTCAAAATTTTGTTATAACATATAACGATTATTAAAATGTGTCTCTGATTCAAAGTTTGAATTTATCTCCAAAAAAAATAAATCTCAACCAAAGGCCTGAAAAGATCTCAGCAGGAACGTCCATAATATGGTGATAATGCTGATAAATATAGAGCCTAACATACAATATAACACATATACAAAATAAAACTAAATAAAAAAAATGTTATGACATTTTTATTTAAATGTAAAAGTAATTAAAAAATATAAAAGAAAAAAGAAAAATAAATAAATAGCCTAACATATAAAAAAAATTAAAAATATAAATAAAAAGAAAAGAAAAAAAAATGAATCAAAATAAAAAAATTTAAAAAAAAATTGAAAATGTAAAAATAATTAAAATATAAAAGAAAATTAAAAATAAATTGAATAATAATTACTGGATATTTAAGGATATAGAACAGCAGCACGGCAGCAGTAACAAATAAAGGGGGTTAAATAACTAATGAATATTGATTAAACTATCGGATATCAAACAGATGATTTATCAGCTGTTCTGCGCGGTAATTTAACTCATTAATCCGTGACGTCATCATGAATTAAACACGTGTATTAATTAACATGTGTCAGGGGGAGGGCGGGGGGGGGTGGAACAAGACGCATGTAACATTTGAGTTTTTATTAAATAAAAGTGCATTACATTGATCCGCTGATGATGATACACAGCTTCAGACATTTAAATTAAAGTGGGACAATATTCGGTGTGTACAGGCGCGTGGAGCCTTTCTTATTGTCTCTGTGTGAATACAAAACCACATGGAGGACTCACAGCAGGGGGGGGGGGGGGGCTGGGTGGTCTTTTAGGGTGCAACTCACGCTTTTTCTTTTTCGTATTTACAAAATAAAAGTCCTTTGTGTCCCGACAAGAGGACCGTCCATCCGAGACAAAATGTTGAAATGTTAGACTCCGAGAGTTCCGTTGAGACTCCGAGAGTTCCGTTGAGACTCCGAGAGTTCCGTTGAGACTCCGAGAGTTCCGTTGATTTCCCAGAAAAAGAAGCAGAAAAGCAGGATTTTTTCTTAAGGTGTAGTTCTCTTGATTTTTGGATGCAACTCACGCTTTTGTATTTACAAAGTAAAAGTCCTCTTTGTGTCCCAACAGGTTGAAATGTTCGACTCCGAGAGTTCCCTTTCTGTCAGTCCGCGGGAACATATAGGCAGATATATGTGTATATATATAATATATATGTGTGTGTGTGTGTGTGTGTGTGTGTGTGTGTCTTAGGAGCTGTCGTTCTCTGAAGTGTGCAGCAGCAGCGGCTTGTGTTTCTGCAGCAGCTGTGTGATCTTCTCGTCGTCTGAGTTCGGGTCCAGGGGCTTGTTGTAGTCGTCGTCCTCGTCCTCGTTGTCCGAGGTCCCCTTCAGCCTCTCGGTCTCCGAGTCCTGCTTCTTCTTGGCCGTGGCCATCTCCGCCGCGTGCTTTTTCCTCCATTTAGTCCTCCGGTTCTGGAACCACACCTGCAGAGAAGACACGCACACACACACACAGAGAGAGAGAGAGAGAGAGAGAGAGAGAGAGATAATGTAGAATGCACGCAAAAGTCCGTTAACTTTTCGGTCGTTTTAACACATCTTTCCACACTGAAAGCCTGCTTAAAGGAACTAGTAATGGATGAGGCAACACACACACACACACACACACACACACACACACACACACACACACAAGCGCACGCGCGCAGAAGTCCGTTCACTTTTCGGTCGTTTTAAGACATCTTTAGGCCTACACACAAGGCTGGATGTTAGAAATATGTTAGAAATAAAAAGGAGGCATTGACACAGACACACACACACACACACACACAAACACACACACACACACACACGCATACGCGCGCGCAGAAGTCCGTTCACTATTCGGTCGTTTTAAGACATCTTTATGCCTACACACAAGTCTGCAGGATGTTAGAAATAAAAAGGAGGCAATGACACAGACACACAGACACACACAGCCACACACACACACACACACACACACACACACACACACACACACACACACACACACAGCCACACACACACACACACAGCAGATATCCGTTCACTTTTCTCTCGTTTTAAGAAATCTCTACACACTGAGACTCTGCCTCTTTTTCCGTATGCAACAGTTCTTTATACGTGTGTGTTTGTTTCAGTATTTATTGTTTATTTCAGATTAATGTTTAATATCTTTGTTTATTTGTGCACTAAGGCATGTTCTACACAGGCCTCAGTGTAACTGATTTTAGCAGGATTTTACAACAAACTTAAAAAATGTAACAAATAAAAGCGAGGATGAACACACACACACACACACACATATGCAGAAGTCCGTTCACTTTTCCGTCGTTTTAAGAAATCTCTACACATGATGACACATGATGTAATAAAAATAAATAGGAGGCTACACACACACACACACACACACACATACACATGCGCAGAAGTCCGTTCACTTTTCTCTCGATTTTAGAAATGTCTACACACTGGAACTCTGCGGGATGTCACCAATAAAAAGCCTTTATTTCTATACGTCATGCTGCCGACATGAAGGCTGGGAATTGAACTATATAAAAATAAATATAGGGATTATTATTTATGCTAAATATTTATAACAATAAAACGTGATTTCTGAATCGAATTAAATAGAAAAAAAGATGCACAAAGTCCACAGGAAAAGACCAGATGTGAGGAATAAACGTGATGCATTATGGGAGCAATTATTGGAGGATTAAATGCAGCTCGAGCACAAATGATAGAAAGGCCTTTTTAAAATGACATTTCAGGCAAACAACTAAAACTAATCATGCAGGCAAAATATCGAAATGTCAGAAATACATTTGGTTAATGTTTGAAAAATGCATTTTATTATTTTTTTTCAGTGTAAAAAATGTGACAAATTATTTGTATTTCCATATTTCTTTTTTTTTTTTTTTTTTTTTACCTTTTTTTAGCAACATAAAAATGGATCATGGGGCTAAAAGTCATGCAGACAAAATATAAAAATAAATTTGGTTAAATTTGTGTGAAAATGTCGTTATATTTAAACTAAAATCCAGAAATAAAAGCATTTTTCTGCTTTTTTTCAGTGTGAAGAAAACAGATTTGTATGAAAAATGTTCATTTTTTTTATTTAATTTTTACTGTTTTAACAACAACAGCAAATGGATCATTGTTAAAAAATGACGCAGCCCAAAAAAAATATCCTAAATAAATGAATAAATGTTTGAAAAAGACCAGTTTTGAGCGGCTATAGAGCTCAGCTTGTGTTTGAATCGCACGTTAAAGGAGAACATGTGGAGAAAGCAGATCTATTATGTATTATATCTTTAATGTTTCATTTCTTGTACTGCAGGTAACTGGTATTCTTGTATTTAATCGTTTTCATGTAAAGCTCGTTGAATTGCCCTGTTGCTGAAATGTGCTCCAAAAATAAAGCTGCTTCGCCTATTTAGATATTTGTGTATTTAAAAAGGGACAATGCACGACCAATTGACTTTTTTTTTTGTTATCGTTCAAAATGTAAATTTGCCAGTTAGAGCAAAAAAAACAAGCTCATTTTCATCAGTAGTCCCTGATCATATTACATTAATACAAAAGAATGCAAGAAAGAGAGGATAGAAAAGAGAGAGGGACAAAAACATATCGTCACCTTCCTATAATAATGGCCTAAGTCATTTTTTAACAAAAATGATTTCTCGGCCTAAATCATGTCCTCATGGTGCTGGCCACCTCTGGTAACAATGCCTCCATCCTCAGTGGAACAGGTCATGTGATTCTACACCTTTAATATAATGGATATATAACGTCAAGCGTGTCACTTAGGCACTTTACTTTTTTGTGTTTTCTGAAAAACCTGAAAAAAAATGACTTAGGCCATTATTTTAGGAAGTGACGATATATCAAAATTAAGTGTAATAGTGGCCGGTTGGCTCAGTTGGTAGAGCGGGCGCACATGTGCAGAGGTGTATTCCTCGATGCAGAAGGGCCAAGGGTTCGAGTCCGACCTGGGATGGTTTTCCTGCATGTCTCCCCCCCCTTCTCTCTCTCCCATTTCATATCTCAGCTTTCCTCTCTAATAAAGGCAGAAATGCCCAAATATAAAATAAGTCCAATAGAAAGAAGGCCAGTACCTAGGATGAGGTGAGCCAGCTGTTGATGATTGCAGTTCTGATAGTTTTGAATCCATCTCCTGAGTGACATATTAAATGAGAGCTGCTGGAGCTCTCTTTGAGGTCAAGAGGACTCTCTCTCTCTCTATATATATATATATATATATATATGATCTGTCAGAGGAGGCCTCGCGGGAACATTTTGGGCTCTGCTAGTCCTCTGTCCCGAGCTCTCCCGGTCGGGGAGGAAAAAGGTTTTCAACTGAAACTCAATAATCTGCATTTTATCCATAAATAAAAAATTTTTCATATTTTTTTTTAATTTTAATTTAGGCTATTGTTTTGGGGTTTTTTTGCAACAAAAAGGATTTAATTAAATAAATAAATAAATGTTTGAATTAAACTGAACCTCATTGATTAGCAGCATTTTATCCCAAAATTAAAAAAGGATTTTGACCTAATTTTTTTTCAGTGTAAAAAAGTGTCTGTTTTGATTTTCATATTATTTTTTTCATTTTATTTGACTTTTTTTTTTAGCAACCAATGACTGAATGAACTCAGTCAGCCTAGAGCTGCACACGGCTCTGTTCTGAATGGGAGAGGTAACCACGCCCCCTAATTTGCATAAATAAAAGATCTGGAAATAAAGCATTTACTGCCTCATTTATTTATTTCATGATTTATTTCAAAAGGCATTTTCATTTATTTAATATCAAATTAAAACGGCATTCCCAGAGAATGGATCATGCTGCCAAGATATCAAAATATTAAAGCTAAATAAAGGTAAACAAGTGACGTACATGAAGCAACAATTAATTAACGTCAATTATTTTGATAATTTATTTACATTTTTAGATTTGATTAGATTTTTTTAGCAACAAATTAAGGAATCAGTCAATAGGAATGCAGCCAAAAATATCTGAAATATCACAGGCTAATAAATACATGGATAATTGGAAATGCTTTTTAAAACTGAAGGTCTTTGAACGCAGCATTTTGTTTTTATTTCCATGTTTCGTTCAGTTTTTTTTCCAGTATTTAATCTATCATTATTTACCCGTTTCATTACGGTTCTTTCTGTGTGTGTCTGTGTGTGTTTAGTATATTTCTGTGTATATTTCTGTGTATCTGTCTGTGTATTCCAGTGAGAGTGTAGGTACCATGACTTGGCTGTCGGTCATGTAATATATTTCTGATTATTTCTGTATATTTCAGTGTGTATATGTGTGTGTATTAGTGGAGTACCTTGACTTGGCTCTCGGTCATGCCCAGAGAATAAGCCAGGCGCGCTCTCTCCGGCCCCGCCAGATATTTCGTTTGTTCAAAAGTCTTTTCCAGAGCGAAGATCTGCTGTCCAGAGAAAGTGGGCCGCGTGTGTTTCCTCTTCCCGTCTTTGTCCAGCAGCACCGAGTTGTGATCTGCAGCCGGGGACACAAACACACTTTACATACCAAGAGGAAGCAATATTCACAAGAAGAGCAAATAAACACGCTTTTTTAGAATAATAATTTAAAAAAAGCTTTTATTTTGAAGGATTGGTCATGTTGAAATTGCGGTAATCGGTCTATATTTTAACATACTAACTCACTATTTCAGTATGAAGTAAATTAAGTTTAAGCCTTGCACATTTCTTCTGTTTTTTCTTGTTAAGTAATAAAATTTAATATTCACAGTGAAATATTTCAACATTTAGGCTCAATAATCTCATCTCACTGAAGGCTGCAGAGACTTTTATTTTGTAATTATTTTCATGTTTTTAAAGATGAATAAAGTTCCGATTAAAGAAGTCTTTTATAACATCCAAATAAAGTCTCTTTAAGATTTAAATATTTCTGATCATTTCTATATTTTCAGATGATTAAATGAGTCTTTTTAAATTAATTATGTTTTTGTATTTTTTAGAGAATTTATTAAGCCTTAATTAGATTAATAAAGTTCCGATTATTTGTATATTTTGACAGGATTGAAGAAGTCTTTTGAACATCTAAATTAAGTATTTTTAAGATGACAATATTTCCACTTATGTTTAGTGTTTTCAGAGGATTAAAGTTCCGATTATAGGCTATTTATGTTTTCAGAGGATCTAAAAAGCCTTTTTAGGATGAAAAAAGTTCCGATTATTTGCATGTTTTCAGAGGATAAAATAAGCATTTTTAGGATAAATAAAGTCCAAATATATGTATGTTTTCAGAGGATAAAAGAGCCTTTTTAACATGAATAAAGTTCCAAATATATTTATGTTTTTACAGGATTTTTTTAGATGAAAAAATATCCAATTATTTGCATGTTTTCAGACGATAAAAGAAGTCTCTTTCAGGATGAATAGAGTCCCCGGAGCAGCGCGCACTTACGCGGTGAACACGCGAACCTGGCGGCGTCCCTCCAGTGCGCGCTCTGCATGACTCCGGGCCAGAAGATGGGCGTCCGGCCCGGCAGCTCCGCAAGAGGCTTCGGGTACCGGGCCACACTGGCGGCCACCGCCGCGGCCCCGGGGCTGAAGTAAAGTCCGGGGGGCGGCGGCGGGCTGAGGCTGCTGAACCGGGGCAAACCGGACAGAATCCCCGCCGCAGCAGAGGAACAAGAAGCGGCGGCTGCGGACGCGGGGGGCCGGCTCAGGATGTCGTTTATTCCGTGCGGGGTCGCGGAGGAACACTGCTGCGGAGATCCGAGCCCCGAGGACAGCTGGCCCCCAGCCGTGGAGCTCTTAGAGGACACCGACACGGCGATCCCGCCCGGGTTAGGGGACGTGGTGGCCGGGGACGTGGAGCAGTTGGGCCCCGGGGAGGAGAGCGGGTACGCCGGGTACAGCGGGGTCTTCATCTCGGTCATGCTGTGAAGAGCTGCTAAAGGGGGGGTGCTGAGGAGGAAGGCGCTCTGTCGGGACCCGTCCATCTGCCCTGCATGCACCGCTAACATCACCTCTCTTTTTGGATGGTTTTTTTTTTGCAACTTTTTGACGTTTTTTTTCACCGCTTGTTTTCCATTTTGGGTTTTTGTCTCTTAATTCAGTCAATCCCGACTACAACTCCTCTCTGGAGTCACTCTCACAAGTCCATGTCAGGCTCGCGCTCAGCTGCACAAATTCCCCCCAAAAAATGTTAAACTTGGAGGAAGAAATAAAAAAAGCCCCCCAAAAAATCCTCCGCGGTTCCGGGTCCAGTCCAGATGTTTCTGTGCGGAGATCAGGAAGTTGTGTGAGAAAATGAAACATGATCATCTGTTGTGTCTGTCAGCTCTCAGCCCAAACTTTGGAGGAGGAGAGAGAGGGGGGCTCCGATTGGCTGACCGGACAGTGACGTGGTGACGCAGAGCCCGCCCCTAATCTAGGGCCCGAGGCGACACATCAGCTGCTATTTTATCTATTTAGTTTTTACATTTTTATAACTTTCATCAGTGTTCTGTTGATATTTTTTGGAGGGGTTTTTTTCAACCCTTTTCTTGACATTTTTTCAGACTTCTATTTAGGTTTTTTTCGACATTTTTTGCAGCGTGTTTCTCTAATCTGGGCCCGAGGAGAACAGCTTTTTCACGATGTTTTTGACAATAATTTTTTAACGTTTTATCAACATGAGCTGTTTTTTTTGACCTCTTTGGGGCAGTGGCGGTTCCAGGGTCTGTTGTGGCCCCCAAGGCAAGTATTCCTGTGGAGGGTGGGGGGCCTCAAAACCAGGACCTGAGGACAACACAAGGGTTAACACGTGAACGATAATAATACGTTAATAGCTACAGCTAAAGTTATTCAAGGCCACGCCCACACATACCAAAACCATCTTTTATCCCTCGTCTTCCCTGGCATCGGATCCATTAGTAAATGACTCAACACGCTACTTGATATTCCAGGCCTATAGGTGGCGCTGTTTCTGCTACAGACACTAACAGACAGTAGAAGAAGAGACCAAACACAAATAGAAGACGACGAAAAATGGCTTAGTGCAAGGAAACCAGAAACTACACAAGCATGTAGTCCGCCATTGTTGTTGTTATTAGACATAGTCACGGGATAAGATGTCAAAGGTAGGGGTGTGGCGATGACATCATCGATACGCAAGTAGGGCAGCGATTTTGAATTTTTCCACCCTGGTGGGACCAGGTTTCAGAAAAGTGCGATTACAGGATTCGATTGGACGATCGGCCAAAACGATGCAAAACGATGCAAAACTTGTGTTTTGAAGTTGAATGACATTCAGACAGTTACTGTTAAAGGTCCCATGGCATGAAAATGTCACTTTATGAGTTTTTATTTTAACATTAATATGAGTTCCCCCCAGCCTGCCTATGGTCCCCCCAGTGGCTAGAAATGGTGATCGGTGTAAACCGAGCCCTGGGTATCCTGCTCTGTCTCTGAGAAAATGAAAGCTCAGATGGACCAATCAGGAATCTTCTCCTTATGAGGTCATAAGGAGCAAGGTTACCTCCCCTTTCTCTGCTTTGCCAGCCCAGAGAATTTGGTCCTGATGGGACCAGGTTTCACAAAAGTGCGTCTTCAGGCGGAGAATTTACAGGATCCGATTGGACGATCGGCCAAAACGATGCTAAACATAAAGCCAAAAAGCGTCTCCGTAAATGTCTCGTCCATAGTTAAGGTTGAATGACATTCAGACAGTTACTGTTAAGGTCCTGAGGTCGGTGACTCGAGTCTGTTCGGTGTGTGGGGGCCTTCATTTTGGCCGACCTGACTTGCTGGGTCAGAGGGCGGGCAGTCGGACTCAATGACCCATCTGATTGGTGGAGAGCTAGTCCAGAAAATGACCAGCGGGATGAGCGTGACTAGAGTCTCTCGAAATCTGATGAAAATCTCTTAAACTGACCTTTGTTGATCTGAGATGAAGACTATTTCTCTCTTCACATGTTTTCAGAAACATGTTTCGGTGAACTATTTTAGTCCGATATGAGATCGGATTCTGAACGAGCCGCCATGACAGTCTGGCTTTGAATTTCCGGAGAAACCAGACCCATGTGACACGTTCGTCCAATCAGCTGTCGTTGCTTTGAGTGTGTTCTGAGGCACTTCTTTTGGCCAACTCAGGGAGACTGATCAGTCCGACTGGCTTTTCTGCCGAAAGTCGGCCGTCTGGTTGGTGTGTCTGCTCTACTTACTGCAGGGGGGGCAAACTCAACTTCCCAGAGGGCCACACTGGAGAATAAGAATCACACCAAGGGCCAGACATGTTTACTTTATTGATAGGCTTTTATTTAATCAAAAAAGTCAAATATCTATGACTGTTTTATTGCATGTGTCATATAGTCTTCTCACTTACAGTTTGGTCGACATAAAGTCCTGAAGAGGTTTGAGTTCCTCAGCCATCAGAGAAAAAAAGCACCCAAAAATGTCTGAAAAAGTTACAAATCGTCAAAAAGAAAAGACAAAAACATCGGAAAAATTGATAAAAACTAGCTGGGCCAAAATGTAGTGTGAACCTAAATTGATATGCGGGCCGGATCATAATCTGTGAGGACCCAGATTTGGCCCGCGGGTCTTGAGTTTGACACATGTGACTTACTGCTTTCTTCCCTCCTCATCCTTATTTCTGTTTTTCACTCCCAGACGGAGAACTGAACTGAGAAACGTTCGATCATGCTTCAAAGTGAACTATGCGAGGCCCCTTCACATGTCATACCAAAAAGTCATTTGTTTTATTTAACCCTTGTGTTGTCTAAATATCTCTCTCAGAAATATGGGTTTCTCTATAATGAGCTCATTTTATTTACCCCAAAAAAATAACACGGATGGATGATCCCACACAACGGGCTTCACAAGTATAGCAGAAGATCAGATCTCTACTTTCATTGAATTTGGGTTGTTTTATTTAATTATTTAACATGTAAAAAACAAATTGAAATGTCATGAACAGTCTCCTCGCTGAACATTGACCCTTCTGTGATTATCCTTAAATATTAGTCTAAATAATTCATAATTTCTGCTTTTTTAACTCAAGAATTAAAATTAGGTATAGTTTCCTATAATTTAGGTTTTTAATTGACCATAAATTAAACCTCTCACTATATGTGCGCCTGCTCTACCCACTGAACCCACCCGGCCACGTTGATTTTTCGTTTTTGGCCCCCTAACGGCCTCGGGGGCCCAAGCAGTTGCCTGTTGACAAGCTGCAGCTCTGCTTTGGTAGAGTGGGATGTCTTTCATATTTCTTTTTTTCCAGCAATTTTGGCACTTTTTTTGTTGCTATTTTGGGTCGTTTTGAAGGTTGATTTGTCCTTTTCTCTAGGTTCTTTTGGGCCTTCATGATACGATACATATATTATTATTATTATTATTGTATGATACATAAACAGACATTAAAGTGTTCTCAGAACATTGAATTGAATATAAAAGGCAGCACTAGAAATAAAGCATAACAATTACATTTTAAAGTTCAGTTTTCCAAAGATATTTTCCTTCAGCTAACACAAAAAATAGGGACATACGTCTGACTTTTTCCTTCCAAAAATGACACAAAGGGATGAATATGTTTAGCTGCAGAAAGAGTTATAATAATCCATGCAATCACTTTTTACAGTGTAATCTTTGTCTCCAGTATGAGTTCTGCTGCACTAAATAAACTCGTAAGTGCAAAAACAATTAATTTAAAAAGTATGAAATGATTAAGTTGCAGCGAAGATAATAAAGAAACAAAATGACTGAACTCCAAAATAAATATTAGTTATATTTTAGACCTGATATCTTTGATAAAATATATTAAGAAATATGTTCTTAAAGCCAAACTTCAGCCCTGTTTTTTAGGTCTATTTCTCAGATGAAAGAGCTTCTCTGTGAATGAATGAAAAGTGGAGCAGCATCGCCCTCTGCTGCTCCACTTCTATATCTGCACCGACAGACTGCTGCTCAGAGTTTGGAGGATTACACTCAGATAGTTTCATGTTTCTCTTTTAAACATTTTAGTTATTGTTCCCCATTTATACAGATCAGAGAAACAGAAACTACACAAATAACTGCTGATATCAAACTGAAATTTGGGTCCGATTTTAGACGATGAAAGTGAAAAACTCTCCAAATATTTTTTTGTTTTAACACTTAAATATGAATGTGATATACATAACCATAATGTACTACATTACATACACACACCCACACACAGACCATAGGCGTAAGTATGACATTCGACCCAGGGGGGGGGGCGCAGTGGATATGTCACATGCCATTGGTGTGGAAGACCTGGGTTAGATTCCCACTGTGATACATCTACCAATGTGTCCCTGAGCAAGGCACTTAACCATTAGTTGCTCCAGAGGTGTGTGACCTCTAATATGTAACAATTGTAAATCGCTTTGGATAAAAGCATCAGCTAAATGACATTTTTAACCCAAAGAAGAACAATAAAATCATGTTCTATTTGTAAATTTGACTTGTTGTCGCATCTTCGGACACAATTAGGATCAAGGCAATGAAATGTGGACGACTTTTGCACTGTTAAAATATATAACCGAAAGGAAAAGATTTTAAAAGTTTTTCTTACCGTTTTTCAAAACACATGCATTTTGTGGCAATGAGAGTTTATACAAAATATATATATATATATATATATATATATATATATATATATATATATATATATATATATATATATATATTTATATATATATATTATATTTCGCATGTTGTTGTACTTAATGAAACATTTAAAACATTTTGTGAGACACAGGGAAACAATAAAAAAGAGGCCATGTAAGAGGCTACAGCCTTTGCCTTTCTCTTGGTTTATAAGTCTGACAAGACAGAACATTTTCAACAGACAGTCACACACTCACACTACACTCCCCACTTTTGATTTTTACATCAGTGGACCCCCCCGTCCCTCAAAAGACAGCATATTGCTGCAAAGTTTCCTCTGATGATGAGATAAAGAAGTCGTGTTTGATAACAACAGATAAAGAGCAGCTACTGATAACGGTTGGCATGGCGATCTGACGGCTCTGAAGGAGCTGACATTTTACTTGAACTGTACTTCTACCATTTCATGATGATTTCATGACCTGGTGAAGAAGTGCAGCATTGTGATTGGCTGTGTTTGGAGAAGGAAAGCAAGTCACTTCTTGTTAGATGTTTGTGTCTTAGGGAGAGAATTGTTATTTGATAATTGATAAAAAGTGTTTTGATGCAAATGAAAACAGAGTGAAAGTCTGAGAAATAACTGCTGGTTTTGGAGATTGGGGGTGTAGTTTGAGTGAGAGGTTTCTAAAGTCGTGTTAGGCCGACATGTAAAGATTTAGTATGTAAACAGTTGTAAAAAACTGGAATATGCAACCCCAGTGTATACTTCTACTTCAGAGGAGAACATTGTATTACTGCATTTACCTGTCAGATAAATGTTACTGGTTATACACACACACACACACACACACACACACACACACACACACATACATATACACACACACACACACACACACAGACAAACAGAAAACACACACACACACACACATACATACATATACACACACAAACAGACAAACACACACAGATACACACACAGACATATACACACACACAGACACACACACAGAAACACAGACACACACACACACACACACACACACATACATATACACACACAAACAGACAAAGACACACAGACACACACACAGACACACAGAAACACACACACAGACACACACACACACATACATATACACACACAAACAGATAAAGACACACAGACACACACACAGACATATACACACACACAGACATACACACAGAAACACACACACACGGACACAGGCACACAGACACACACACAGACATACACACACACAGACATACACACACACAGACATATACACACACAGACACACACCCACACACACACACACAGACATACACACACAGACACACAGAAACACACACACACAGAGAAACACACACACACACACATACACACACAGCCTCTGTGGTTTTAGACTTGTGTAAATTGATCAGGTTGATTGGACATTGATTACTGGATAGAGAGCTGATGCTGCAAAGTTTCCTCTGATGATGAGATAAAGAAGTCGTGTTTGATAAAAACAGGAAAAGAGCAGCTGCTGATGAGGGTTGGCATGGCGATCTGACAGCCTCGAAGGAGCTGATGTGATAATATTTCACTGGAACTGTACTTCTACCATTTCGTGTGACAAATGAACATGATTGGCACATTTCTTGTTTCCCTGTGATGTTACTGCACTATGGGAGCGCCCAGCTGGAACAAGTCAACTCAGCTTTTACCACACGGTAGCCCAAATATCACATAGTTGCTGTTCGATTAGATTCACAAATGGAAGAGAGACAAGCCCAGTCTGTTTCTTGGGGGGGTGACCTGGTGAATAAGTGCAGCATTGTTATTGGCTGTGTTTGGAGAAGGAAAGCAAGTCACTTTTTTATTAGATTTGTGTGTCTTAGGTAGAGGAAAATTTATCAAATGTTTTTCATGCAAATGAAAACTGAGTGAAAGTCTGAGAAATAACTGCTGGTTTTGTAGATCGGGGGTGTAGTTTGAGTGAGAGGTTTCTAAAGTCATGTTAGGCCTACATGTAAAAATTTAGGGTGGAAACAGTTGTAAAGAACTGGAATGTGTTACCCCACTGTATACTACTGACTTACTGTGTACTACTACTTCAGAGACAACATTGTACTACTGCATTTACCTGACAGAGAAATGTTACTGGTCACACACACACACACACACACACACACACACACACACACACACACACACACACACACACACACACACACACACACACACACATACACACTCACACACACACAGACAGACACATGCACACACACACATGGACACACACACACAGACACAGGCAGACAGACACACACAGACATATACACACACACACACACACACACACACACACACACACACACACACACACACACACACACACACACACACACACACACACACACACGGACACACGCACACACACACAGACACACACACACACAGACACACAGACACACACACACAGACACAGGCAGACAGACACACACACACACAGACATATACACACACACACACACACACACACAGACACACACAGACAGACACACGTACACACACACACA
>NC_041346.1:32788123-32835623 GCF_004354835.1 Perca flavescens
TGTGTGTGTCTGTCTGTCTGTGTTTGTGTGTTTGTGTGTTCCAGATGTTTTATTTTAAATCTAAAGATTATGTGATGTTGTATATTATATATGAAGTAATATGAATTGTCTTTAATGCATTTATAATAGTTGTATCTTGCAGTGTTGTCAGTGTTATAAACTTGTTATTACATCTTGGTCTATATCTATAATCTATCGTCTGTATAATAAACATTATTAATCAACTATCAAACTTGTTCCGATTGTGATTTCTGATTAATTATTATAAGCAACATATCTCTTTGTCTATAAAATGTTTCTAATGTTAACTTTCAGTAAGTAAAGTTTATTTCTAGAGCACATTTAAACACACGTTAATCTGACCAAAGTGCTGAATAAAAGAACATTAAAATGTAAATATCAAAACCCAAAAAGAAGATCCCAACACCAACAACAAGCAGCAGCTCCCAACCCAGAATGATAGACATGATGAGACCAGATTGAGAGATTAGAGAGTTAAAATGTGTCTTTATCTGATATATAAAAACAGAAATGGAGGGAGCACATCTGATATGTGAAGGCAGCAGCTTCCACCGTCGTGGAGCAGCAGCTGAAAGGCTCTGTCCATATTTGGCAGTTTGCAGATGATCTGTATCTGTGATTTATTATAAAGTTAATGAAATAAAAGGTGTTCTACTTTGTCTCAGCTACAGCTCTGAGTCTCTCCCTCTGCTCCTGTTTACCTCACCACTGAGTCTCACTTCATGTCCCGCCCACAACACTATCTGGTTGGTAGATATTAGACGTGTATCATCCAATCAGCACTCACCATGACATGCAGCAGTCTCAAGCAGAAGCGCCTCTGGCTCCGGGCGAGTCCCGCCTCCTTTAATGATTAAATCTAGAGCGCTCCTTTAAGCTCCATTGTGTAATGTTTTGAGTTGATTCTTAGCAAAACGCCCTTTGTTCTTTCACAAATATGTGCATGTAATTACTTCCACCAACTAATCAAAGTATTCTTGTACGCAGGGGCGGATCTAGAAAAATATTTATGGTGTGGCGAGAGGGGGGACAGGAATTTTTGAGGGGTGGCAACATATGGCAGACGTATATTTACTGAATTTAATCACAGTTTGATGAGAAACAGTATGTACACACTACAAAAGGGCACAGGCTGCCATTTACAAACTCATACAGACAAACTCATGCAATCAATGTCCTGAATTTGAGGTGACAGTACAATGTGATCTCACGTAATAGGAGATAGAAGTATGATAGAAGTAAGGGGCATTATCACAGGAAAGGCATTAAGGTAAGACACAGGTGATGAGAGGTAGATGTGTGAGAGGTGGAAGCAAACAGTTGTAGTCGGACATTGGAGATTCATGCTCGTAAATTGTCAAATTGGCCATAACTTTTAATTTGTTGCTGCCAACTAGGGTGGCAGCAGGAGTGGCAAGGCTTTCTTTTAGGGTGGCATTTGCCACCCTATGCCACCCCGGTAGATCCGCCCCTGCTCGTACGTATCATTCAGAATACATACGAGCAAGTCGCTCGAATGTATTCTACCATGTTGCGCCTCCATCTTTAAAATACATTAGCCAAAGAGGGACATACCTACGTTTTTTTGCCCACTTACACTTACACGTGACGAATGCCATGGAGGGAGAGAAGATTACTTATTAACTGCCGGCAGATTTGAAAGCCAGTTGAAGATGGAGGATCACACTTATTCTCGAGGACATGTAACGGAGTCGCCAAGGAAGTTAAAAAGAGAATTAAAACGACAACACAACAGGCAAAGCAACAAGACCAAAGTTAATATTGGAGTAGCTTTTCCAAGATGAAAATTCAATTCTATTTTATTTATAGTATCAAATCATAACAAGAGTTATCTCGAGACACTTTACAGATAGAGTAGGTCTAGACCACACTCTCTAATTTACAAAGCCCCAAAAATTCCAGTAATTCCTCCCAAGAGCAAGCATTCAGTGCAACAGTGGCAAAAAAAAAGCCTGGAACAGACCCAGACTCTTTGTAGGCGGTGTCTGGCGATGCCGTTTGGGGGTGTGATGAACAATAAAGAGCTCATAAGGAGCAATATTTTAAAACGGACGCCGAAGTTGCCTGCTTGTTTTTCTTTCAAAAGGTAATTCTGTCTATTTGTGTAAATTCAAAGTTTTATAGTTGCTACTTGCTTGGCTAACTATAGCATGGTTGTGCATAACGCTAGAACACCATCTAGGATTGAATTATTAATAAAATAAATAAATATTTCTGCATTAGGAGACTAATAGGCCCAGACACAATTTAAAAAAAATTCAATTTCACAATACATGAATGTAAAAAACAAACACTATAGAAGACAAGAATAATATCCAACAGTTAACAGTGTTGGTTAAAATATCTAACCGCTGCGGGAACAAAAGACCTTCTCATGTGCTCACTAGAGCACCGAGGCATTACCAATCGCTCACTGAAAGAGCTTCTAGTAACCTCCAGTTCATCCGGGTTAAGACCAATAACTGAACCAGCTCTCTTGATTAACTTGTTTATCCTATTTTTGTCCTCAACAGATATACTGCCCCCCCAGCACAGTACAGCATAAAAAAGAACACTAGTTAAAATCCCTTGATTAAAAAAAATTAAGAGCTTTGTGCTGATGTTGAATGATCTAAGTTTTCTCAAAAAGAACAATCTTGACTGAGCCTTCTTCATTAGGACATTCGGATATTTTTCCTCGCGTCAATGATGAAAAAGGATTGTCTACCTTGTAACATAAACATAATCATATGTGTCCTGATTTCCCTGGACTCACGTAATGCAGTTGTAACACAGACTGGCTGAGCTAGAACAGCTGCGTGTAAACGATGGAGATACTAAGAGCTCATTTTGGTTTCATTGACATTGTTCATACTGCTCAGAGAAATATATTAAAAGGACAAACCTCCGTTGCTTCTCTCCTACGCTGTAAACATTGCCTTACACTATTAATCTCGTACAACATACAGAATAACCATAGCACTGATACTTTACTAATGTTAGCTTGCATATGTTTGGGAACCTGATAGCTGATGTTAGGAATGAAATGGTACCAAAATAATGTAAAACTATTATTACGCTAGAAGGAACACTCACGGACGAAGTCGTACTTCTTGGAATAATATAGCCACCGTAGGAGTTACAACGCGCTCTGAATGGGAGGTGCTAGAAAGTAATATTCAGTTGGTTGTCATATACAATTTCACAGCTAGATGGGAGAATTACACATTACACAATGTAGCTTTAAATATGCGCTAATTTGCATACAAGAACAGAAATGTGAACATTAAATAAAGCCAGGTTCAAAATTGCATTCATTTTGTCGACATATTAGAGTCAAAGGTTTTTACAGAGGGAGATTTAGATTTAGATATTGCCTTTTATCGCTGCATAAATCAGAATATGCTGTCAACAGCATAAAAAATCCATTTTGTTGCCACGTTTTTAGTTATAAAATGTAACAAATCAGGCTATGAATTATATCTGAACAAAGCCCTCAGTAAAACCCTTAAAGAAATGGATTATAAAATGTTAGACATGTTAATAAAAACCTTTGACTAACAGATATCAGCATGAATCTTCCCCGGCTGATTACTTACATTCACAAATATATTTTTGTGTTACAACTTTTTTTTTAAATGTTTTGTTTAAATATGCAAGTGAGGCATTATCTAATGCTAATTTTTGGTGAATTTAGGAGAAAGTTACAGGCGTAAAAAGTGTAAAATTAACATGTTAATGTTTATTTTGGATGTTTCTTTCCCAATAGTCTGAAAGAAGACATGTATGGAAGCAAAATTGCCCAATCACAAAGTTGAAAAATTATGGTTTATCTTGGGGCATCTCCCCTTAATGAAGAATGACGAGCGAGGAGACGAGAGACTTTTTGAATTTAATTTACAAGCAAAACATATAACGGCTATTTTAGATAGGAAAAATCTAAGAAATGCCATAATTTATCAAGAACTCGCGAAGGAAATGTCCAACAAAGGTTAGGACAAGCCGTGGGACGTCCTGCGGAGTAAATGGAAGGAGCTCTAACAGCAGTACATGTCTCAAAAAAGAGAGTTGTCTCCCAGTGGTGTCAGAGGGTAAAATAAAAGGCAAGTTCCACCTTTTTGATGAGCTGGATCAGATCCTCGGTCAAAGGCCCATCGGAGCTTCCTTGGCTTCTAATATTAACAACTACTTTTATCTAGCAAAACTTTGTTCGCAAAAGTTTGCTTGAATGTTGTGCGATTCAGTGCGAAAATGAACGGAAACACCTTAAAATGTCTCAAATCAATTTGATATACCAATTTAATCGCAAAGCGGCATGTGACGTCATTACGCAACAGGTTTTTATTCGCTTTAAAGCCGTTGGATGGAAAAACACTTTCACACTCCGCTTTATTCACATGAGTTTTTTTACCGAACTTCAGATAATTCGTTTGACAAGTGGATGCAAACTTAGCTACTGTCAGTTGAACGCATCATCAGCTGCTGTAGCTCTACTACAGAGATTTATCAAAGACACCTCTGTAGTCTCAAAATGCTGACATCATTTTTAAAAATGCACAACGACCAAGAGACATAAATGTCAAACCAACAAAAATAAACTACAAAGTAAAAGATTCGACAACAATAACTTTGAATCATTATCTGAGTTATTTAGCTTTGTCTCTGTTGAAATCGTATGAAGAGGCATTTAGCTGGAGGGGTGGGGAAAACATTAGAGATCACTTTTGTCAAAGCTAAAAAACTCATGCATGGAAAGAGTGTTGGTAACATAGAGAGGCAGAAAGTCGTTTCCACTAGGAGATAAAGGACTTCATGTCCTCTGGCCCTGTGACGAGGTCCAGGAACTTTGGACCGGGATGCATGATAACCTATGTCAGATTGCAGGGACCCATGCTCCATTCAGCCCGACATTATTTGTTCTGGGAGATGTGTCAATCCTAAATGGGATGGATAAACACATAAGAAGCTGGGTCCAGAATAGTTTAACCCTCTCAGGTCTAAGCCATTTGTTCCCAACTTTGTTTCCCCTGGTCTCCTTGTGTAATAATGTTTGTAGAACTCAAGTTCTAGACATCATTTCTTTCAGGAGAAACTGGGCTATAAGGATATGCTGCAGGGATGTACCATAAATGTATACATTGTTATGACTATAGAGACGAAAGACTATAGAGACAAAAGAGTAAACGGAAAATTAAATCTCACAGAAATGTATTGAAATCACACAGAGAACAATAATGACAGTTCCTTTCAGCTTTTGAAAAGTGTTCTTCTAGGTGTTGGCAATCAGGGGGAAACAGAAATAAACTGTCCGTTTCAATGACTTACACAACAGATTGAACTCATTCTTCCAATGGATCAGGGAGGGTTTGGTCTTAAAATATCTACATTTATGTATCAAATGTTTTGCTAATAGCACCAATTTGTAGAGAACAAAATCTACCTTCTTATCTTCAACAAAAACACCAAACTTTATAGTCTTCACACACACACACACACACACACACACACACACACACACACACACACACACACACACACACACGTCTTGGCTTTAAAAGCATCCCCAGTCTGTGGTGTCCTCAGGTGGTCAGGGAGAGCCTTCAGCAGCCTGGGAGCAGCAGAGCAACATGCCTGATCGCCCATAGTACGGAGCTTGGTCCTGGGGGGTTTCAGGAGATATGCTGCACCAGAGTGTAGGGAACGTGTAGAGGGTTGTGGGGCGAGGACTTCCTTGAGGTAGAGGGGAGCATCATCATAGATGCACTTGTGGGTAGAAGGGAAACCTTCAGGTTCTGACATAGATGACAATTCATAACATTTAACCCTTGGGTTGTCCTAGGGTCAAATTTGACCCATTTTCAAAGTTTTAATATCAGAAATATGGGTTTCTTTGAACCAAAATGCCCAAAAATAACATGGATGTATGGATGTATGTTATATGGAATCTAGTGATCGTTGCACGTAAAATTAATGATTACTTTTATTGAATTTTGGGCGTTTTATTCAATTTTATAAACATGTTTAAATGGTTTTAAAACAGTATTGTGACTAAACTTTGACATAAACCAGTCTGCGATACACTCAGTATCCTTTGATCTTAACTATAAGTCAAAATAATTCATAATTTCAGCTTTTTAAACTCAAAAATTAGGTATAATGTCATATAAATTCATTCAAATTCACAGCACCAGGGTTAAGATAGTGTCAGCAGTAGAGCCAGTAGTGTGCATAGCTGCTGTTAGTGTGGAAGGCACACTGTAGGTAAGCTGTTGTATCACATAGTGTGAAGAAGCAAACATAATACAATATAATCACTGTTTATGCCCAAATGTTACACGTGACCCATTATGCTTTTTTATCATTAAAATTAAAATATAAAAAGCCCACCACTGAAAGGAAATAGAAAGCTAAATGAAATAATATACAAAGTAAAAAATTATGGTGTCATTAGAAATTGCAATACATTTTATTTTATTCTTTATTTTTATATATATATATATATATATATATATATATATATATATTTTTTTTTTCATTTCAAGGTTTGGATGTCTGTGAACACTTATTTGGAGAGAAAATAGATGCTGATATTGATGTACATTACATGGTGTTGTGAAGTATACTGTGAGTAACCTTTCTAATAAATCTACATTATTAAGCGATTGGGCTGTGTATTGGCAAGAATTTGGCGATACGATATATATCACGATACACGGGTCACGATTCAATATATTGCAATATATTTCGATACTGTGCGTAAGGCGATATATTGGGATTTTTTTAAAGTATAATTTAAAAAAAACTAATTTGACATGATGTTCATAAAAGTCAAAGAAGTTTACTTTAGGTAAACAATTCAGTACACAGAAAATCAAACTGCCAGTTTGGGATTGTGGTTCCCAGGTTCTTAGTGAGCTAATGTTGATATGCTAAAGTAGGCCAAAGTTCAGCCATACGTTGTTAGCTTCTAGCAAAAAGTCAGGCACTGTTGGGCAAGGACACTAGTGGTGCGTTTCTGCATAGCCATCTAGCGGTAGGGGGTTTAAACACAACATAAACATGAACCACTGTCTTACGGGAATATTTTTGAACGTTTAAAAAAAAATCAATATTGCCTTTTTGAAAATCGATACAGTATTGCAAAATAAAATCTCGCGATACTCAAGTGTATACATTTTTTCTTACACCCCTATTAAGCAACACTGTGTTTGCACTGAATCGGAAATATTTTACAGAAATGCACCGAATTACAAGGCTGTAGAGAACAGTACGCTGTTGCAGACTTACAGTATATACTCATGTTTTAATGACATTGTTTTATTATAGTCAGTTGGGAAGTGAAGTGGGCCGAAAACTCCCGCGCTGAAAATGAGTCCCACTCCGGCCCTGCATTTCTGTGAAATCACATGACCACCGAGTGTCCTCTCTTTACCTCCTGTTTTTAGTTTATTTACTTATTTTGAAGTCAAACTGTTTCCTGACCTGTTTTAGTTTTTAGTTTATTTACTTATTTTGAAGCCAAACTGTTTCTGTGAAATCATGTGACCACCAAGCATCCTCCCTCTCTACAGATATATAAACTGCTCTCTGCCTCCTCTACATCACAGACCAACAACACAGACCAACAACACAGGTAAGAACACTTTGAAACTGGAAATAATTTAAAATAATAATATCAGGAGGTAATACCAGACATAAATCCACACTCCACCCCTGGCTCTTCATGCCACTGTACTCTCTCTGCTGTAATGTATATATATAGTATATGTACATACTGTGTACATATACGTATAGTTATATTGTTTATACTTATACTTATATTGTTTAATATTCCATTTAGAGAATGTGTGACGTGCACCAACAACACCAAAACAAATTCCTTGTATGTGTTAAAAAACGTACTTGGCAATAAAACCCTTTCTGATTCAGAAATGCATGAGGAAAATGTATTTGACATAACTAATAACTGAACATATGAACGTACTACTGTGTGTGTTTCTGTAGTCTGTGTGTCAACAGCTTCAGGAACTTCAGATCCATTTCTCTGGACCTCTTTCTGGGTTGACCAGGACTTTAAAACACAGGTATGGATCACAGGTTGGATGGTTTTCTGCTGAATCAGTCTGTCTTCCTGTTTGTTACATCAGCTGCTGCTCTGCTCCTGAGACCAACAGGCCTTTCAAAGGTGTCCCTAAAAAATCTAAAGAAAAGAAGAAATAGTAAAGTGTTAATTCAGTTTGATAAATGTCCATAATGTGAAATGTTTAACAGCTCTAACTGTGCTGGACCCTCCAGTCGGTCCAGTGTTGTCGTGTTGTTGGTCGAGCATTTAAAAGACTTGCCAGAGGTCAGGAGATGCACCAGATTTAAATGCATTAGGAAAATGTATTTGACATAACTATATACTGTACATATGTACTGTATTGGTTCTGCCTATTCTGTGTCGAAACAAATATCGATTCAATGATTCTAATATGTTATTTACAAGAGCTGTTGATTTGTTCTGTTAATAAAATAGGATATAAATAATGTTAAAACTATAGAGTTTTATGTAATGTATTAGTAGTGGTTATTTAAACTGCAAAAGAGTTATTAATAATCAAGAAATCCGAGTTTAATAAACTCAAAAGAAAGTTAATGCTACTGACACTCAATAGTTTTAAGTAGAATTTCAAAAAAAATCTTAAGTTGTCGGTACTTATTCCAATTAACTAATTTGAGCAAATCAAAAGGAAGAAGCCAAGGCACTCATCTTTTATTAGAAATATACAGTATATAAAATGCCTTTGATGCATCTGGTACATTCTAAATAGAATAAGATAAACTTAACTTTAACTTTAGCATTCGGGTTAGCAGTTTAACTCTCGTGTTGTCTTCCCCCGCCGACTGTGCACTTGTTCTCCTCTCGGGTCAAAATAGAAAATTAACACGTCGCTTTTTTTTCAGTGATTTTGACACTTTTTCTGACTTTTTTTTCCCTTTTTTTGACACTTTTTTCAATGTTTTTGTCGCTTTTCCCACTACCACCAGTACTGTAAAGACACCACGGACACCAACTTATTACCACTAGTCTTACACTTATTTTTCATGCATCAATTCATGGTCAATAAACCTGATTGGATTTTTAAATTATACCTAATTTTTGAGTCAAAAAAGCTGAAATTATGAATGATTTTGACTAATATTAGAGGAATGTATGTTGATGGATAATCACAGACTCATGTATGTCAGAGTTGAGTCAGAATTGTGGTGGTTGGAGTCCGGCTGGCTGTGAGTTCCTGTTTTTCTTTTCCTCATGTTTTGCTGTCAGTTTGTGTTGCCTCTGTTTCTCTCTGTGTTCCCCCCTCCCTTCCTGTCTGTGCCAGCCAGCTGATTGCGCACACCTGCTCGCCTCCTCACTACCGCTCTTCCCACCATACACACCTGCCGGCCATCAACTCCAATCAAGCCCAGTATATAAACCCCGGATTGACTCACCACCTTCGCTTGATCGTTGCTCCTGCCTACTTGGTGACACGCGTCTCAAGCTTCTACAAATTCCCTGAGTGTTCTTCTGCTTGTATCTTTGTAATCCGTTTTCTGTCTTTTTGTTTCAGCCATTGCCTTCCTCGTCACTCTGCCTCCAGTCAGCTGGCTCCTCCATCCAGTTCCCCCTCACGGTTTCCTGCACCAGCCTGCCTCAGCCCTCGCCTCTCCGCGCTCCAGTACTTCCCTGTCGAGTTCTCAGACCCGGTCTCCCCGTGCCTCTGTTCCCGGTTCCAGCCCCCGTGCCTGTGCTCCCCTCTCTGGCATCCACCTCCCCACTTCCCCATTCACTTTCCCACTTTTCCTAATAAAGTGATTTGTGCTGAGTTCTGCATTTGGGTCCGTTCTGTCCTAACCGTAACAGAACGATCAAGCCATCATGGACCCAGCAGGCTCACAATCCCCTCTGACTCTCCCAACCCCCCGCCCCAGGACTTGCTGTTCGCCGTGTCCGCTCAGGGTGCGTTGCTCGGTCAGCATTCCTCGGCTATTCAGGCCATGGCCGAGTCCATTCGCACCCTGACCGAGAGATCCGCGCCTGAGTGCCCAGTCTCCTTACTCCGACATGTCCAACCCTCCCATTAATGTCTCTCAGCCCGCTTCTGTCTCGCGCTCCCTCACGATCCGGTCGCATCCTCCGTCGCTTCTCCGCCTCTCGAGTCCCCAGTTTCCCCCGAGAAATTCTCCGGCATACTGGGAACCTGCGAGGGGTTTCTCGTGCAGTGCGACCTGGTGTTTCGGAGGCAGTCACTAACCTACAGCTCAGGCGAGGCCAAGGTGTGTTGCGTCGCCGGGTTGCTCCGCGACCGCGCCCTGGAGTGGTACACCTCTGTGAGCAAGGGGCAGCCTCACCTCCTCTCCTCATACTCCTCCTTTGTGGGGAAATGAGGAGGTGTTTGATCACCCTGTGCAAGGGAGGGCTAAGGCTTCCCGGCTCATGGCGCCTCCCGGCAGGGGGTTCGCAGCGTCGCGGAGTACTCCGTTGACTTCCGCATTCTGGCCGCTAGATCGGGTTGGAACAGCCCGGCTCTCCGTTCGCGCGTTCCTGCGGCCTTAGTGAGCGGATTAAGGACCCTTGGCTGCCAGGGGCGAGCGCGGAGCCTCGATGGGCTCATTGAGCGGCCATCGATTTGAACAATCGTCTCCGGGAGGGATAGAAACGCGGGGTCGCGGCTCCTCCTCTTCGGTCCTGCCTTCCGCCACCACGGGTCCCTGCTCCCCGCCTTCCCAGTCGCGCTCGGCGGCACCCCGGCTCCTCCCTCTCCTCCTCCACCGAACCCATGCAGTTGGGCCGCGCCGCCTCACCCCGGAGGCGGGAGCGCCCGTCGTCTCGCGGGGTGTGTATTTACTGTGGTCAGCCCGGTCATTATCTGTCCACCTGCCGGTTCGCCCAAAAGAGTCGGCTCGCCAGTAGCCTTGGGAGCTCTGGCGAGCCGACATTCTCAATTCCCGCTTCCTGCTGGATGTTTCCCTATCATGGCAGGAGGGATCGCTTTCCTCTGGGGGCGTTGGTTGATTCGGTGCGATTTAAAAATCTTTTAGGCGTTGAGATCGCTCGGCAGCTCGCCATCCCCAAATACCCCTAGATACTCCCCTCCATGCCACCGGCCTCAGTGGTCAGCCCCTCACCACAGTTACTCACTGCACTCCCCAGCTCCGCCTCCTCACCTCGGGTAATCACCATGAGTCGATCTCGTTTCACCTCGTCACCTCCCCCGTCAACCCTATCGTTCTGGGTCTCCCCTGGCTCATTCTGCACAACCCCAACGTAGACTGGGCGCGGGGGAAGATCAGGAATTGGAGCGCTCATTGCCATGCATCTTGCCTATTGTCCGCTCGAGCCCCCGGTAAGCCCACCCAAATTCACCCTCCTCCCGTTCCTCCTGATTTAACCCTCGTTCCCTCAGAGTACCATGACCTTGCCACCGTGTTCAGTAAAGAGCAGGCCCTGTCTTTACCCCCCCCACCGCCCTTATGACTGCTCCATCTCCCTCCTCCCGGACGCCCCGCTCCCGTCTAGCCATCTGTTTAATCTGTCCCGTCCGGAGAGAGAAGCTATGGAGCAGTATATTAAAGATTCCCTGGCTGCTGGCATCATTCGCCCCTCATCGTCCCCTCTAGGCGCTGGCTTTTTCTTTGTCTCCAAGAAAGACAAATCCCTCCGTCCTTGTATCGACTACCGGGGGCTCAACTCCATCACGGTCAAAAACAAATACCCTCTTCCCCTTATGGACTCTGTTTTTGAGTCCCTCTCCCGGTCTGCCATTTTACGAAGTTAGACCTTCGCAACGCTTATCATCTAGTGCGGATCCGGGAGGGGACGAATGGAAAACGGCATTTAACACCCCACTAGGGCACTACGAGTATCTGGTAATGCCATTCGGCCTCACCAATGCCCCCGCCGTTTTCCAAGCCCTCATTAACGACGTCCTTCGTGACTTTTTGCACCGGTTTGTGTTTGTTTACTTAGACGATATCCTGATCTTCTCCCCCGACCCAGTCCAACACATTGAGCATGTCCGCCTGGTTCTGCAGCGGCTTCTGGAAAACCGTCTTTTTGTAAAGGCTGAAAAGTGTGAATTCCACGTCCCATCCGTACAGTTCCTCGGTTTCATCATTGAGCGTGGGCAGCTTCGCGCTGACCCGGCCAAAATCCGGGCTGTTGTGGAGTGGCCCACTCCCACTTCTATCAAACCGCTGCAGCTTTCTCCCTCCTGAAAACAAAGTTCACCTCCGCCCCCATCCTCACTAACCCTGACCCCTCCCTTCAATTCGTGGTGGAGGTGGATGCCTCAGATGTGGGCGTCGGCGCTACCCTGTCCCAGCGCTCCCCCGCTGACCACAAGCTCCACCCTTGCGCCTTCTTCTCCCGCCGCCTGACCCCCACTGAGCGCAACTACTGCGTGGGAGACCGGGAACTATTGGCAGTGAAACTGGCCCTGGAGGAATGGAGACATTGGCTTGAGGGCTCTGAACACCCCTTCCTGGTTTGGACGGACCACAAAAACCTGTCATACATCCAGAGCGCCCAAAGACTCAACTCCCGCCAGGCTAGGTGGGCCCTGTTCTTCAACCGGTTCAACTTTACCCTGTCTTATCGTCCCGGATCCCGCAACACCAAGCCAGACGCCCTGTCCCGTCTCCATTCTACTGACGACCCGGTTACCCAACCTGATACCATCTTGCCCCGTTCCTGCCTGGTCGCGTCCCTGGTTTGGGACGTGGAGTCCGCCGTCCGCCCGGGCCCAGTCCACGGACCCTGACCCTGGTACCCGGTCCCCTAACCGCCTCACGCCCCCCAGCGTCCGCTCCCAGGTCCTCCAATGGGCGCACGCCTCAAAGTTCAGCTGCCACCCAGGAATGGCCCGGACCCTGTTCCTGCTCCGACAGAGATTTTGGTGGCCCCCATGGAAAGGACTGCCGGGACTTTGTGGCAGCCTGTGAGGTGTGCGCCCGTGCCAAGGCATCCCATCAGCCGCCCGCCCGGTCTGCTCCACCCCTCCGGTCCCCGGTCGGCCCTGGTCCCACATCGCCCTGGACTTTGTCACGGACTGCCCAACTCCAACGGCAACACGGTCATCCTCACCATCGTGGATCGGTTCTCAAAATCAGTCCACTTCATCCCCCTGTCCAAGTTACCTACTTCCCTGAAACGGCTCGTCTCCTTGTCCACCATGTCTTCAGACTCCATGGCATTCCTCAGGACATTGTCTCCGACCGGGGCCCCAGTTTTCTTCCCAAGTGTGGAAAGCCTTCTGCCAAGCCCTCGGTGCCACCGCCAGCCTGTCATCCGGCTATCACCCCCAGACCAACGGGCAAACCCGAGCGGGCCAACCAGGACCTGGGGGCGGCCCTCCGGTGTGTGGCCTACCGCAATCCCACCTCGTGGAGTTCCTATCTCCCCTGGGTCGAGTACGCCCACAACTCTCTCATCAGCGCTGCCACTGGGATGTCTCCGTTTATAATGCGCCATGGGGTTCCAGCCCCGCTGTTCCCGTCCTTGGAGGAGGAAGTAACAGTTCCGTCGGTCCAGACCCATCTCCGGCGTTGTCGCCGAGTGTGGAGGGAGGCTAGGGCTGCTCTCCAACGAACAGCTGCCGGAACAAACGCCTGGCAGACCGCCATCGCATCCCCCGCTCCCTCCTACCGGCCGGGCCAGAGGGTGTGGCTCTCCTCCCGGGATCTTCCCCTTCCGTCCACCTCCAAGAAACTCGCCCCCCGGTTCGTGGGTCCCTATACCATTGAGTCGGTTGTGAACCCCACCACGGTCAGGCTAACACTCCCATCGCACATGAAAATCCACCCAGTTTTCCATGTCTCCCATATCAAACCGGTCTCCACAAGTCCTCTCTCCGTCCCAGTGGCAGCACCTCCTCCTCCACGCATCATCGACGGCCACCCGGCCTACACAGTGCGACGCCTCCTGGATGTACGGCGTGAGGTCGGGGTTATCGGTACCTGGTGGACTGGGCGGATATGGTCCCGAGGAGCGGTCGTGGATTCCCACTAGCCAGATACTTGACAGGACCCTGCTGGACGACTTCTACAGGGCCCACCCGGACAAGCCTGGCGGTCCGCCTGGAGGCGTCCGTTGAGGAGGGGGTACTGTGGTGGTTGGAGTCCGGCTGGCTGTGAGTTCCTGTTTTTCTTTTCCTCATGTTTTGCTGTCAGTTTGTGTTGCCTCTGTTTTCTCTCTGTTCCCCCTCCCTTCCTGTCTGTGCCAGCCAGCTGATTGCGCACACCTGCTCGCCTCCTCACTACCGCTCTTCCCACCATACACACCTGCCGGCCATCAACTCCAATCAAGCCCAGTATATAAACCCCGGATTGACTCACCACCTTCGCTTGATCGTTGCTCCTGCCTACTTGGTGACACGCGTCTCAAGCTTCTACAAATTCCCCTGAGTGTTCTTCTGCTTGTATCTTTGTAATCCGTTTTCTGTCTTTTTGTTTCAGCCATTGCCTTCCTCGTCACTCTGCCTCCAGTCAGCTGGCTCCTCCATCCAGTTCCCCCTCACGGTTTCCTGCACCAGCCTGCCTCAGCCCTCGCCTCTCCGCGCTCCAGTACTTCCCTGTCGAGTTCTCAGACCCGGTCTCCCCGTGCCTCTGTTCCCGGTTCCAGCCCCCGTGCCTGTGCTCCCCTCTCTGGCATCCACCTCCCCACTTCCCCATTCACTTTCCCACTTTTCCTAATAAAGTGATTTGTGCTGAGTTCTGCATTTGGGTCCGTTCTGTCCTAACCGTAACAAGAATACTGTTTAGAAACTCATTAATTTCTTCTCAAATAATATGAAATTGAAAAAAACACTCAAAACGTAGCGATCATTAACTGTACTTGCGAACCTGGAACCCTCCATGTTATTCTCTTGGTAATTTGGTTTGAAAAGAAACCATTATTTTTTATTAAATATAGACATTTTGATAGCAGATCCAATTTGAGGACAACAGGAGGGTTTAATAACTAAATGGAGATTATTTCATACCTTATGTCACGGGAATCAGTGTACCCAAAAGCATGACTCGAAGCAGATGTAAAAGGTAATGGAGTTTGTTGTACAAAGGTACAAAAACATTAGGCAAAAACGTGGTCAAAGGCAGGCACAAGGTCCTACAAAAACACAGGGAAGAGACACTAGGAATACTGCTGGAGAGTGAGACACGAGGTACTGCAACCATCTGGCAAATTACGAGGGAAACAAGGTAAATATATATACAGTAAGGTGGGTGGAGACAATGACACACAGGTGGCCCACATTAGGGAAGGGAGGCTAATCACACAGGGGGGAGACAAGTGACCTGAAACAGACAAACAACAAAACAAACATGAACTAAGAGCGGGAGCTGGACCTGACACCTTATGGTAGAATAACATTGAAATAAAAAAGAGCTCAAATTAAATTAATAATAGTTTTCTTAGATTATGTTTTTACTCAGAATCCAATAATTGTGAAACATGAGAGAAACTGGTGTTTTTACATTTAAAGATGGTTAAAAGATTGTTCCATTCATGCAGGTTCTACAGTGGCCCTGAAGTGCAAATTACAACAGCAAATAGAAAAATGCAGCAGCAAATCATAAATCACAATGGCAAATAGGAAAACATTTCAACAAATCACAAAACACAATGGCAGTAGGCTTGTTGGAGATGAACTGGTCCTCGCCTGTAAAGTAGACGAGAGCAGGCGGCAGCAACGGGGGGGCGGTGACAAAAGTCTGCTCTCAAGTGGGACAGTTTTCCAGCTGATTTTAGCAGCATTCAGGCTGAACAGGAAGTGACACAAACACTGGTGGTACAATTCTGATTTAATAAAATGTTATCAGACCCTGCACAGGGTCAGCTCCTACACAGTCTCCAGTTGATTTTATTATGACATAGTAGCTATCATTCTCTACATGTGATCTGTTGCTGATTTTAATTACCAACAGACTGTAGATGATCCGTAATCTGAACAGATTTAGTCTCTCTGACTTCTAAACGTAACTATCAGCCACACAACATGTGTTCTGTACAGAATAAGCCTTTAAATCAGACAAATCACAGTTACAATCCCTCTGATTCAAAATCAATAAAAAGTTTATATAAAACGTCATCATGTTGAGTCGATTCTGAACCAATCAGCTGTTAGATAAGTTGAGAGGCCGGTGTTTCCCAGCATGCCCTGGGTCCGCCTGGGTCTGCCTGGCTCTTGCAGTTGGTGAAAAGCAACTGCGCTACCAACGTCAGAACTGTGGCCGCCTTGGTCTCGTGAGATTATCGTTGACCACGTGTGCATGACGTCAGAGCAAGTCGGGATCAAGTGGGACACAAATCTAACCGGCATGCATTGGGCGCCGATCACCGGTGAATGATTCTGCACAGATCTGGCTCATCTCCAACGAGCCTACTAACTTCTACTGGAAAAGGTAGGGCCTATCTAGCAGAGGACGGGCCCTCCTAATTGGACAGAAAGACTGTCTGCCTTTTAACAGGAAATGAGTACTCTCTCACTAGCTTGCTAGAATGCATCCCTTCATTCAGGGCCAAAATTGGTAAAGGATCTTTTGCCGTCATCTGCTAGATAGGCCTTACCTTTTCCGGTAATAGTTAATGGTGTTGTGTTTTATGATTTGTTGTTGTGATCTACACTTCAGGGCCACCGTAGTTTTCAGCAACCGTTACAATCCCATCGCTTCAAGTATATCAGCCCTGTTTTCTTAAAATGATGCCTGGATTAAAACCCACCATGCCCTCCCATGGTAGCAAAACATATTCTTTTTAATCGTTTTCTTCGAATAAAACCAAGTATACAGCCATGGTCTACCGAAAGACTTCAAAGTTGCCAACGCTGTCCTCCTGTCTGAACCCGTGAGTCTGAAACATGATGAGCCATGGGTGTATCTCCAAGGTTTCTAGTCATCTAGATCACGCTGGTCTTTTACCAGTCAACCTGAGGGAGACGCTAGAATGTAGTCACCCAATGACTCACAACCAAGCGTGAGTAAGAGCAAGGAGGGCGGGACCAGATCTAGAATTTCTCAATGAGGGAGAAAGGGTTGATGCCTGCAGCCCATTTCAGACTTTAATTCTACTTTTTATGTGGGTAAGCCATGTAAAAAAAGATTATAAAAGAGTAGTTTATATACTTTAAAATGTGTCTCGAGAGGGACTTTAAGTTATAATGCCACTGCCCAAACAATGGTTTCTTCTCTTTGGTGTAGCTCCTGTTGATGATCTGATAAAGTATGACATGGTGAAAGATGAACCAGTGAAAGATCAGAATGGAACCAGGATTGGGGATCAATGTTGGATGGAGGAATGTTTTGCTGTGTTTGTTCATGAGAGAGAAAGAGAGAATCTTAGTAATTTTTATTAAGACTTTACCTTATGCGATAAGAGTGCTTGATTATTGTAGATTTTGTATTATTTTTCAAATGCAGTCACACAGTTGCTGGTTAAAAACAAAAACAAAAAGTAGATGGTAGAAAAAGTTAAGTTAACAGGACTATGTGAACTTGAAGCCCAGTGAATGTGGTGGTGTAACTGTTGCTGTAATTGTGTGTTTTAGGGAGTTATGTGGAGGATTCTCCTGATGGTCAGTGAATGTGGCGGTGTAACTGTTGCTGTAATTGTGTGTTTTAGGGAGTTATGTGGAGGATTCTCCTGATGGTCAGTGAATGTGGCGGTGTAACTGTTGCTGTTATTGTGTGTTTTAGGGAGTTATGTGGAGGATTCTCCTGATGGTCAGTCTGCTCTGCTGGAGCACTGACGGACAAGTGAACTGCTTAGACCAAAACCACAGACGAATAATGACCGGCCCAGACAACAGACCAGTGACCTGCAGAGACCACAACAATAACGAAGTAGACTGGTGAGACAAAACTGCTACAATTAACGATATATTTTCACGTTTCTGGACCTTCAGAATGCGTTGTGGTTCTGTCTCAATGCTCCCCTGCAGACGGCAGACTGCACCCTTGTGCCTTTTCTCTCGCCGGCTCGACACCTGCAGAGAGGAATTATGATGTTGGCAGTGTTGGAAAGGATACTTTTAATAGCGTATTCCGTTACAGAATACATGCCCAAAAATGTAATTTGTAGCATATTCCGTTACATTACTCAATCATAGTAACGTATTCTGAATACTTGGATTACTTCCACATTGAATCGTATTCTATAGGAATGCGGTCATCACATACAGCTTACTAAACAGGCCTATTCTGGTGTTTTCTTCTGTTCCATCTGGCTGAATGTGTTAGGCACAAGTCTCCCTGAAAGTGCAATATAAAAATCTAACCGCAGTCTAAGATACCACAAGCTAATTTTAGCTAACGTTAGCTGGCATGTCAAACATGGCTAGTCGGTCTTTCAACGGCTCTGGGGCTAGTAAATCAGCACATAGGATAATGTAAAGTCACATGTCAACTAAGCAGGTAGCTACCTGATACAACTATAAAATAGCAAGGTGACCAGTTAAACTACAGCAGACGACTACGCCTGGCTAAAAAAAATAACTTACTTTAAGATGCTTCTTCAGGTTGGAGGTGGAGTAATGTGGACGCTGAAAGGAGGCTGGTTGCTGGCAAGCAGTTATATAGCAGTTATATTTCATTCTCCCTGTTCTTTCTTTAAAGTGAAATGCTGTTTGAATTTCCAAGATAGAAACTTATTCCTGCCCTGGCTCTGCTGCTCCTCTTCCGACTCCATTCTGACTGATCACGCAAATAGCTCATTTTTTTCGTTTTCATATCGGGGCTTCTGGGAAATGCAAGAGTTGTCTTAATTTCTTTAGAGAGTGAATAAACTCGTGAAACAGAGAAGTATCATCATATAATCCATTGATTTCAACAATGTAACTGTATTCTAAATACCAACTATTTAAATTGTAACTGTAATGGAATACAGTTACTCATAATTTGTATTCTGAATACGTAACGCCGGTATGTGTATTCTGTTGATCCCCAACACTGGATGGTCCTGGCTCTTCAGGAGTGGAGGCTCCTCTCATCCTTTTTTGGTGTGGACGGATCACAAAAACCTCTCTTATCTACAGTCAGCCCGGAGGCTGAACTCACGCCAGGCTCTGTCTCTGCATTTCAGGACCAATATACTAGACTCAAACCTAACAAACAGTTCAAACCCTAAATAAATTGAATTAAACATCATGTAAGAGAAAGAAAATCTTCACATTACAAAAGCTGACTGGTCTAGTTTGGCCCACAACTGCAGAGATGAATGGATTAGTCATAGGGTGACCATATTTTGATTTCCAAAAAGGAGGACACTCGGCCCGGCCTCAAGACACAAATTCCGACAGGCTTCTCAGAGGTTAATGAACATGCTCTATTATGCCTCAATTGTGTAAAAATAACTTCTCTAATAAAATAAAACATAATCTGTAACAACCTACAATAATAGCTCTCTTTTAAAATAAATAAATAATATGAAATAATGTTCTAAATATGACCTCTTCTGTGTTAGAAAATCCAGCTTCAACAAAATATCTCTTAATACCTTTTCAATGTAATAAGTTAAATAATAAAGACACTGAAACATATGTGCCAGCTTTGCACACGGTGCACTCCACGTCCCACTTGTCCGGTCCCGACCGAGACGCTATGTGGGACATTTTTTTGCAGTTCAACTGTGAAGCTGCTTCAGCTGCACTAGTCTTGTTTTATGGTTCTGCGGAGGCTCCACGCAGAGCTTTCGCTGTAGCCTACTAAAGCCTGTCTTACAGTAACCGCAGCCGAGCTGGTGCGTGCATATGTGACGTCATGAAATCGCCGTAACTATTTATACCAGCGCTGGTGCTCGCGACACTAGCTGCAGTCTTCTCCTGAACAGAGGTGGCGCAAATGAGCAAAGGCTACCGATGTTGCTCTTTCTACAGACTAGAAGAAGAAGAAGAAAAAGGTAAACAACGGCAGAACTGGCAGCAGCGTTGCCATCAATGCTTTGAAGAAGAAGAAGATTTATTTATTTATATTAGGACAATGCACATTAATCAACATTTCTGTAAATGCGCCAGTGTTAGCCAGTCGGCTAATTTTCAACTGTAGTCCTAGTTGCATGCATGTCTTTATGGTGGGAAGAAACCGGAGCACCCGGAGGAAACCCACGCAAACACAGGGAGAACATGCAAACTCCACACAGAAAGGGACGACCCGGGTTAGAACCCAGAACCTTCTTGCTTTGAGGCAGAAGTGCTAACCACTGAGCCACCGTGCTGATTGGATGAGCTACTTAACCCCATGAGTTTACGAGACGGTTATCGGCGAACTCATTCAGGCCTCCTGTTTCCACTTTGTTGCGCGCCGCTGAAAAAAACTCTTTAGCGGGAAACGTTTCGGCATTTTGTGTGCAATGCTGCTCCGCTGTCTGCTCTGGTCCCTGTCTGTCTGCTCTGGTCCCTGTCTGTCTGCCCTGGTCCCTGTCTGTCTGCTCTGGTCCCTGTCTGTCTGCTCTGGTCCCTGTCTGTCTGCCCTGGTCCCTGTCTGTCTGCCCTGGTCCCGGTCTGTCTGCCCTGGTCCCTGTCTGTCTGCCCTGGTCCCGGTCTGTCTGCCCTGGTCCCTGTCTGTCTGCCCTGGTCCCTGTCTGTCTGCCCTGGTCCCGGTCTGTCTGCCCTGGTCCCTGTCTGTCTGCCCTGGTCCCTGTCTGTCTGCCCTGGTCCCTGTCTGTCTGCCCTGGTCCCTGTCTGTCTGCCCTGGTCCCTGTGTATGTGCGCGTCGCAGAGCCGCCTGCAAGGCAGCCTCTCGGGAATTACGTCACACAACAAAGTACCTACCGTAGAACTGTGTGCAAAGCGCCAGTCAATTTAAGTACACGCTTAATGGTCCCATGAAAAACTGTGAAAACCGGACATTTTCATGAATTTATAACCCCCCCCCCTTCCGGACACTAGGTAAAATGAGGATGTTTGGTCACCCTATTAGTCATCAACTATTATATATTATGGCCAACTATTCTGATAATCCATTAATCATTTTGAGTCATATTTTATGATAAAACAGGTAAACTTCTTTGATGTCAGCTTGTTAAAGTGCCCATATTATGAAAATAACACAGCATGCTAACGCTAATGCTAACGATAGCATGCTACGTCGTTCTCAATAGCAAAGCACTGCTACAACACACACAAGTTCACCCTAATCTCCAAAAGAACTACTTCCATGTGCTCCCTGGTTTAAAAGTCTCCCAGCTGATCCTGCCTTGTAACTGACCAAAGTTGGAGAAACAGCCTTTCTTTTACTGTCTCTAGAGTTAGCTAGCTGACATGATCTACATCTGAGCTACTGAGCATGTGCGAGTGCAATCAAAGATAGTACAGAAGAAGAAGATGAAAAGAGGTCTCACTCTGTAGCTAAAACAGAAACCAGGTGAAAAGAGGATCTGCAGCAGTGAGAGAGAGCTGTGCAGTACAACAAAAATATGGTGTTTTTTGAAAATTAAATCATGTAAACCTATTCTGGTAAAACCTTAAAATACAGTTATGAACCTGAAAATGAGCAGAATATGGGCGCTTTAAATATGAATATGTTCTAGTGTCTTCTCTCCTGTGGGACAGGAAACTGAATATCTTTGAGTTGTGGACAAAACAAGACATTTGAGGATGTCATCTTGGACTTTGGGAAAAACTGATCCACATTTTAGAGACAAAACAAATCATCCATTCATCCAGAACATAATCCACACATTAATCCACCATGAAAACAATCAGTAGTTGCAGTGAAAGCCAAATTAATGTTAAATCAATGTGAGCATCAAAACTAACTAAATTACTTCTCTAGGGTCTAATGGTTGTAGTTGGACTTCTGTAGCAAGTTTTGTCTTCAAGTTTTTTGAGTGTTATTTATGTATTATCTGCTCTAGATTTTCCAACATTTTAGACACATATATGGTGAGAATAACAGTCCAACATGATGTGAAATTGCATATTTTTTAATTAATTGAAAAACATTTTCTTGAGGAGAGACCCCTAGAGAGAGAGACTAGATTTATTGTTTACTGCTGATGAGTGTCTGTCCTCTCTGCACATTGATGTTTCTCTTCTCTACTCTTCATCAGGTACATCATCTACAAGGCACCCAGACAGAATAACATCGGAACTGAGGGTTTGGAATATATTTACATTGATTCAAATGATCAGGAGAAGAAGACCTATAAACATCACAATAATAAGTGCATCGACCATCCCAACGGTGTCCTGGCAAACACCCTGCGGCCCATTTTAAAATCAATCAAATTAATGGTGAGAATCATGTTTAAACTGCAGCTCTGTTTCTATTTTGATAAAAATCAAACCATGACACAAACTGATATTATATTATATATTATTATTATTATAGATAATAATAAAGCATCAACTAGCTTTCCTCAAATATCTCAATGTGCTCTGTTGAAACAGTTCAACACACAACAGGTGAGTAAATATGTAGTTGAATAATGAATCTTCAGCGGTAGATTTGGTACCTTGCAGGCAGGGATTGGCCATCGGGAGTACCGGAAGATTTCCCGGTCGACCGGTCTATTTGTGCGGGCTGAATGGGCTCCGTTTTTTTTGATCGGCCTGTAATGAGAAGAGAGATCAAATGATTGGCCAACTGGTTTGTCTCTCATCTGAACACTGGCTAATCACATCCCACTATGGCCCACTTCCATCCTACCATAGAAAGAGAGAGAGCGCATTTAAGTCCCGCCCCCACTGGTGACGAAAATACATACAACGTGCTTCGCAAGTACAACAAATGATCGGATCTCTACTTTCATTGAATTTTGGGTGTTTATTAAATTTTTCAGCATTTGAAAAAAAAAATGTAAATGTTTCAAAACAGTATCCCAACTGAATGTTGACATATACCAGTCTTTGGTTATCCTACTTTTAATATTAGTCGAAATAATGAATAATAATAATGCTTTTTTAACTCAAAAATAAGGTACAGTATAATGTCCTATGAATTAGGTTTATTGACCATGTGTAAAACTGGTGGTAATAAGTTGGTGTTCATGGTGTGTATACTGTACATGGTAGTAAAAAGAAGCACTAAATGCCAAAATGTGCCAAAAACATAGAAAAAAGCGCCAAAAGTGTCAAAAAAGAAAGGAAAAAAAACGTCTTTTTCACCCGTTTTGACCTGGGAGGACGACAAGTGCATGGTCAAATGGAGGACAAACGAAGATTTGAGCATCCCAAACGATGATTTTAGCACACTTTGTCTACCAGAGGACAAGTTAGCTGTTAGTAAGCTAAGGCAGTTGCAAACACAGTACTCTAACTTTCCGATTTATCCACATTCCACTAACATAAGCTGCTTACTGTGTACAAATGCAGCTTTAGTTTACTTACAGACTTTTCACTTGTTTACTATATAAGACATCTTGATGACACCATGCTCCACCCTCAACCTTCAGGGCGTTTTCACATCTGTAGTTGCTTTGGTCCAAATCAGTTGGTGAGGTAGTAAACTTGGACATCAGCCGAGACTGCTGAACACACCTGACTACAGGAGACACTAGCTCAGACTGGAGGACACACCTGACTACAGGAGACATCAGCTCAGACTGGAGGACACACCTGACTACAGGAGACACTAGCTCAGACTGGAGGACATACCTGACTACAGGAGACACTAGCTCAGACTGCTGAACACACCTGACTACAGGAGACACTAGCTCAGACTGGAGGACACACCTGACTACAGGAGACATCAGCTCAGACTGGAGGACACACCTGACTACAGGAGACACTAGCTCAGACTGCAGGACACACCTGACTACAGGAGACACTAGCTCAGACTGGAGGACACACCTGACTACAGGAGACACTAGCTCAGACTGGAGGACACACCTGACTACAGGAGACATCAGCTCAGACTGGAGGACACACCTGACTACAGGAGACACTAGCTCAGACTGCAGGACACACCTGACTACAGGAGACACTAGCTCAGACTGGAGGACACACCTGACTACAGGAGACACTAGCTCAGACTGGAGGACACACCTGACTACAGGAGACATCAGCTCAGACTGGAGGACACACCTGACTACAGGAGACACTAGCTCAGACTGGAGGACACACCTGACTACAGGAGACACTAGCTCAGACTGGAGGACACACCTGACTACAGGAGACATCAGCTCAGACTGGAGGACACACCTGACTACAGGAGACATCAGCTCAGACTGGAGGACACACCTGACTACAGGAGACACTAGCTCAGACTGGAGGACACACCTGACTACAGGAGACACTAGCTCAGACTGGAGGACACACCTGACTACAGGAGACACTAGCTCAGACTGGAGGACACACCTGACTACAGGAGACACTAGCTCAGACTTGAGGACATACCTGACTACAGGAGACACTAGCTCAGACTGGAGGACACACCTGACTACAGGAGACACTAGCTCAGACTGCAGGACACACCTGACTACAGGAGACATCAGCTCAGACTGGAGGACACACCTGACTACAGGAGACACTAGCTCAGAGTGCAGGACACACCTGACTACAGGAGACACTAGCTCAGACTGGAGGACACACCTGACTACAGGAGACACTAGCTCAGACTGGAGGACACACCTGACTACAGGAGACATCAGCTCAGACTGGAGGACACACCTGACTACAGGAGACACTAGCTCAGACTGGAGGACACACCTGACTACAGGAGACACTAGCTCAGACTGGAGGACACACCTGACTACAGGAGACACTAGCTCAGACTGGAGGACACACCTGACTACAGGAGACATCAGCTCAGACTGGAGGACACACCTGACTACAGGAGACACTAGCTCAGACTGGAGGACACACCTGACTACAGGAGACACTAGCTCAGACTGGAGGACACACCTGACTACAGGAGACACTAGCTCAGACTGCAGGACACACCTGACTACAGGAGACATCAGCTCAGACTGGAGGACACACCTGACTACAGGAGACACTAGCTCAGACTGCAGGACACACCTGACTACAGGAGACATCAGCTCAGACTGGAGGACACACCTGACTACAGGAGACATCAGCTCAGACTGGAGGACACACCTGACTACAGGAGACACTAGCTCAGACTGGAGGACACACCTGACTACAGGAGACACTAGCTCAGACTGCAGGACACACCTGACTACAGGAGACATCAGCTCAGACTGGAGGACACACCTGACTACAGGAGACACTAGCTCAGACTGGAGGACACACCTGACTACAGGAGACACTAGCTCAGACTTGAGGACATACCTGACTACAGGAGACACTAGCTCAGACTGGAGGACACACCTGACTACAGGAGACACTAGCTCAGAGTGCAGGACACACCTGACTACAGGAGACACTAGCTCAGAGTGCAGGACACACCTGACTACAGGAGACACTAGCTCAGACTGGAGGACACACCTGACTACAGGAGACACTAGCTCAGAGTGCAGGACACACCTGACTACAGGAGACACTAGCTCAGAGTGCAGGACACACCTGACTACAGGAGACATCAGCTCAGACTGGAGGACACACCTGACTACAGGAGACACTAGCTCAGACTGGAGGACACACCTGACTACAGGAGACATCAGCTCAGACTGGAGGACACACCTGACTACAGGAGACACTAGCTCAGACTGGAGGACACACCTGACTACAGGAGACACTAGCTCAGACTGTAGTATATATAGTTGGTGCGGTTTGAGTACGAATCACGTTCTCACCACAAACGAACCTCTCCAGAGTTGGGTTGAAAGCGTACCGAGACCACCTCTTCAAGCAGGTCTTGGTACACCTCGTTGGTCCGCTTTTGGTGCGCACCAGAGTTTGATTCCAACGTTCTCGCCTGCCCAAACGAACCACACCAGCGGGACAAACAAACTCTAGTTCGATTCAACCAAACTAAAGGCTGTCGGTGTGAAAATGCCCTCAGACTCAGGGAGACATTATCATAGTCTCTTACTCACCACTCAGCTAAGAGAGAGTATTAGGGGCTGGTATGGAGGGTTCAACATTAACTTTGTGCCCACCATCCAAATGGATAGTGAATGTTAAAAAAAAAATGTTTGGCTGGTGAGGCTAGCAAATCTACCATTGTACCGATGTTGAACCCTGCTGGTACATGTGTTGAAGGGGAGTGGGAGGATGGTTGGTGGGCTGGTCTGGGTCTCAAACGTTATACTGTTTCTTCTCTTCATTCTGCATCATTTATAGACCGATGACTTTGCATTCATCTCCTACAACGATCAACCTCCAGGATGTGATGCTATTGCTGAATTTGGTCACAGTAAAGGTGAGTAGAGAAAGCATCCCTCTCACAGGAAACATCTCTCTGAACCTCCATCAGGTTTTCATCACAGAGGACAGAGGCTGCTCAGTGTGATGTCATACTTCTTGTATGTAATGACATCATCATCTCGGTAATCTTATCAATGATCTGTGACTCCTGTTTGTTCAACTCCTCCAGCTTCTGTCTTTGGATCATTTAAATGAGATCTGTGTTTACATCAGATCATAGTGATGCATTCAAGTGAACTAAATCAAAACGCAGAGTGACTCCTGCTGATAAAAAACTCTAAAAGTAACACCAGAGCAACAACAGAGCTCAGAGACATCTGGAGCTGGAGGATCCCTCCATCAGATAACAGATCTCAGTAACATCTGGAGCTGGAGGATCCCTCCATCAGATAACAGATCTCAGTAACATCTGGAGCTGGAGGATCCCTCCATCAGATAACAGATCTCAGTAACATCTGGAGCTGGAGGATCCCTCCATCAGATAACAGATCTCATTCTCTATATGAACACAGTCAGGATTTTACATTTTAGGATTTTTAAACAATCATCAGTCTATCAGCCAATAGTTGTCTGTCTATCGGTTGATGTTTCAGGAGTTGTGATGATGGATAAAACCACAGGAGTCTGGCTCTTACACAGCGTACCACGATTCCCTTATGAAAGAGATCAAAATAAGTTCTACCCACCCAGCGGAGTAAAGAATGCTCAGACGTTTATCTGTGTAACATTCAACTACGACCAGTTCAACGATATAGGTAATGTTATTAGTTACATCATATTTATGGTCTATGGTTGATTTGAATATGATGTTAATGTTGTCTTGTTGTATTATTTGAAGGTGAACATCTCCTGGACATCAATGCTTTCACATTTGATGATCATATTCCAAACAACTTCCATGATAGCCTTCAGAACCTTAGGAGGACTGAAAATAACAACAGGCACCCCCCAAAAAATAAAGTAATTATCAAGAAGCTGAAATCAGCAGGATTAACATCAACAGGATTAAAAGGAATAGAGTTCTCTAGCTTTGCTAAACAACTGTATCAAGGTGAGATATCTGCATGACAGTTTAAAAAGTCCAAATTTAAATGTGTGTAGCTGCTGAAGATCACTGACTTCATGCTTCAATAGTTTTCAGAAAGGAAACCTCCCAAATGTTCTTATTAAAGAGACTATGTGTGTTCATATAACATTAGATTTAGGTTTTTAGTCTAAATAACTGTCTGTGAATGTCAGGAAAACCTGGCTCACATGTGAAGAAGATTACACACACTGACTATTCTCCTGTTTGGTTGTTTTCAGCACCAATAAAGAGGAAACTTGATGACAACATACCTGGTAACAAAATGTTATTCTCAGTCTCACTTTCTTTCTACCTTTGCATGAAGTACTGTTAATGCAAATGACTGCAGGTTAAAGGTCCAATATGTAACATTTCTGCATTAAAATGTCTAAAAATGACTTAATCCTGGCTCACATGTGAAGAAGATTACACACACTGACTATTCTACTGTTTGTTTTGTTGTTTTTCTGTAGAGGTGGACCTTTCAAGATTTGGTAAGAAATGTTATTCATCTCAGTTATTTTATTTTTACATTTTGTTTTATTTTATTTTGTTCTTACTTTATATTCTTCTGTGTAATATCAACAACAGCATTGAACGGTCAGGATGTAGACAGTGTCTGTAACATGACTGGTATGTTGTTGTTCTTGCAGATGAAGATCTTTACCTCGCTATTACAAAGAAATACGGGACTGATGTGAGAGTCCAGACCTGGGGCTGCCAGAAAGATCGGGACGGTTCCTACTGCGAGGATAAACAACGCCAAGTGATCAATATTAAATCTGTAAAAACTGATCTGGGTAACGGGGAGGTTAAGTGGAAGAATACATTAGATCATTCCAAGTGGTGTGTAGCTAAAGATGATGATGATGATGATGATGATGATGATGATGATGATAATGATAATAATAATAATAATAATAATAATAATAATAATTATAAGAAGAAGAAGAACCATTTGATCTGCATCGCTGATTTAAACAGAGTCCTCCAATACAAAAGGCCGGGGGGAGCACTGTGCTTTGAACATCAACAGGCAAGTGACCTATTTACAGGTGTTATCGATCAAACTGAGCCTTGCCCAAGTCTAACCACTACCGTTGCCCGTAAGCGTCGCACCACCCATGACCCTAACTGTGACCCTGACTGTGACCCTGACTGTGACCCTGGAGACACTGACTCTGTCTCTAACCCTGGAGACACTGACTCTGTCTCTAACCCTGGAGACACTGACTCTGTCTCTAACCCTGGAGACACTGACTCTGTCTCTAACCCTGGAGACACTGACTCTGACTCTGTCTCTAACGCAGCAGGAGTCCTAGAAGTGATGACAGGGCTCCTACAGATCCCTGATCTCCCCATTATCCCGTCTTTCTGGTAATACATAACAATTATATATAGGCTGCAAGGTATTTGGAACAACCTGCCTGAGTTCCTTCAAAATCTGTGTGCAAGTGTACCCAGGAGAATTGATGCTGTTTAAAAAGCAAAGGATGGTCCCACCAAATATTGATCTGATGTAGATTTCTCTTCTGTTCATTTACTGCATGTTGTTAATTAATGAAAATAAACTGCAAAGCCGCATAAAGCGTTCTTAGTGTGACAGGTTATTGTGATTGTATGTAGGGATTTACACAATGAACATGTATATAATTGCATTTTATAATTTTTTAAATAGCAAATGAATGCAGAATATTTTGAGCTGCAAGACTTATACTCTGTGCATGTTGTGCCAAAGTGATTAAGAAAAACTGTGACAAGGTCCTGCTGTTGTACTCAGATACAGTAGGGGGCGGCATAGACTTAAATGTTGGTTTGTAGCCCGCCATTAAATACAGAAGAAGAAGAGAACTTAAATAAATGTGGGACCTGAGACGATCACATGACTGTTCTTCTGTAACTCCGCAAAGAGAAGCATGAGATCAGTCCGCTGTCAGCTGCAGTGTAACATGTGTGTTTTGACGTCGTTTTCATGTTGTTTTATTAAACCTTTTTGCTTAACTTTCAATTCGACCCCAGCCTCTCCTTTCTCCTCCAGAAATCGAACAACACGTCTTTTAGTATTTCTTAACACTATCATCTTTTCTGCCATGGCGAGCCTGCTTCATGTGTCTGTTCATCATCCAAGTCCCCGTTTTATTTGCTGTCATAGGCGAACAGCGGCCGCACTTAATGCACTCAACAAAGCCGACACATATGTTGTCACTGCCCACCACTTGTTTAAAATGGCTCCATACCTCCGACTTTCCTCCAAACTTGCTCAAAGGTAATTCTCCCGTTTTTCTTTTTTTCTTTACATCCTCAAGCTCCATGTTGCCCTTAAGCTCCACCATACAGCCCGCAGCCCCGGGGTGATGCTGCGAGAGGAGGAGACTCCGCGCATGACACATGTTGCATTTTGTAACTATAGTCCAACTTGTGTAACTTTTTGGACACATTTTTTTACTTTATAAAATATACCTAAATATAGCCTATATAGATACTAGTTCTCGTTATGGCATAGCTTTCTCCCCACCCAATTAGGCTAAAGTAATGATTTAAAAAAAACACAAATGCTTGATCAAGGGCCCGGCCCGGCCCGGCCCAAGGATAGTGGTGGAAAATAACGGCCCGAAGTCGGGCTCGGGCAGAGAATCTAAACTCTAAAACAAAATTAGCTTGTTGTCAGTGGCGATTTCTTTAAGACTGCAAGGGAAGCTCAGCTTCCCCTAAAATGTCTAAAATTTAATGGTCAAATATGTACTATTGTGTTAACATTTTATTGACTAAAATACGTTCATCTCGAAGACGAGTTGGTTCAGAATTGGCTGACTCGATTTCCTTCTCATACGTTCCCGTAGCGTCTCAGTGCATTTCCCCGTTGAAGCCTAGCGTCCGGGGACTTCAATGGGTCTGCTTTGACGGTCATTGGATAAATGCTGCGATTATGTCCCGCCCACGGACGCTCAGCGTCTCTGGGGGTCAATGGAGCAGTGGGCTGGCCTGGACGCTGGGCTTCTGCGTGATGATTGGAGGGTCTGTTGAAGGACTGTATCTCCTTTTGATTGACAGCGATTTTGTCCTATAAAAAGTCACCGAAGCTGTTCAACTTCAAGCAGAGCTCAGCTCAGTCTAGGGATGGGCGATACCACACTTTTAGGATTCGATACGATACCGATACTTTTCTTGCATTTTCATTGATACCAATACCGATACCGTTAATTTCTTATTGGCAATTTTTGTCAGTAAAAATATTCTTACATTTAAGACAAATCACAAGACAAATACGGACCATTTATACAAAATGTATTATGGTCAATACATAATAAAATTAATATAATAAATAAATAACATAAATATGAATGAAATAAATTAAATATGAACAAAAACATACACATTTTCACTTTTCTTATTTCTCAAAAAAAGAAAAAATACCAATCTTGGTAGAAAAAGCTAAAAGGAAAAAAAAAAAAACTAATACATCATGACAATGTTATGTTTCAAACCTCTTTGTAGAAGTAAATATATAACACTAACATGTCCAGGTAAGAGGACTAATCAACCAGATTAACTCAGAACACCTGTCTGGGTGTTCAGGGCCTTTAAATGAAGTGTAATCCATGGGGGGGTAGGACTTTCCTGAAATGTAGGCGAGATGTGTATGATAGCTAGCTCATAACCTTCACCGTGTGTTTTAAAACCTGTTGTCAACAACTGAATCTGGTCGTAGATCTATCAGCTGCTATTATAGTTTTTCCAGAACTGGTTACACACATTTTTACCAAAACACAAAACCACAAGGACAAAATGGTAAACTCTACAAGTCCCCAAAAATGCACTGCATTCAAAACTGTTACTTCTCTTTCCAAAATGTTTTTTTTGCATAAAAATGACACGGACACACAGACACACACACACCCCATAAGTCCACATAGAGTCTAAAGATACTATATTACACAGGCTTTGTATTCTGCAGACCTCTCTACCTCTGTCCCCTTTTTAAAACTCCCTCGCCCCTCCCCTCCATGAAGTACAGCTGACGGTGCGTCTCGCCAGTCCTCGGGATTTAATCCAAAATTCTCTTTTGAGACATTGCTAAGTAACACTGATAGATATGCTAGAAACTCATTTGTCGTTGTGTGTGGCTGTGCAACACGTTCTCACACCAATCTCGTAAAATAAGGACGCTTGGTCAGGTGCCTTTGTCAGTTCTTATTGACGCTAAAAGTCTCCTTTAGCAATTTAAGTAAACACGCTTGGTCTGCACTATTTGCGTCCCTTTTGACGCAGTTATGTTAAAGCGCCCATATTCTGCTCATTTTCAGGTTCAGGTTGTATTTTAAGGTTGTACCAGAATAGGTTTACATGGTTTAATTTTCAAAAAACATCATATTTTTGTTGTACTGCACATTGCTGCAGCTCCTCTTTTCACCCTGTGTTCAGCTCTCTGTTTTAGCTACAGAGTGAGACCTCTTTTCTTCTTCTGTACTATCTTTGATTGCACTCGCACATGCTCAGTAGCTCAGATCGTAGATCATGTCAGCTAGCTCCATAGACAGTAAAAGAAAGGCTGTTTCTCCAACTTCAGTCAGTTCCAAGGCAGGATCAGATGGGAGACTTCTTCTAAACCAGGGAGAACATGGAAGTAGTTCTTTTGGACATTATGGTGAACTAGTGTGTGTTGTAGCAGTGCTTTGCTATTGAGAACGAGCTAGCATGCTAACAGTTAGCCCCCTAGCCCCCTGGTTTCGGGTAGTGATGTAGAAATCCGTGCAGATTGTGACCAGCTCACCAGGAGACTGAAGGAGGACACATTCAGAAACCAGATCTCACTCACAACACCATGGATGGGTTTATTAAAGTCTGTATGAAGCACCAGAGACACAAAATAACACCCCAAATCCCAGAAAGGGATTTTTTCATAATATGGGCACTTTAAGGAAAAGGTTGTGGGTTATGGAGGAAATATTTATTCATAATTCAAATTGAAAGTCCAAAGAGAAATTTAAAGTCCAAAGGGAAAACAAAGCGAGATCAAATTAAAAATATTTTTAAAATTTTCCATTTGGCTTTTGAATTTAATATTTGGCTTTTGAATTTCAATTTATCATTGGATTTTAATTTCCACTTAAACATTACTCCACAGCACAGCGGAGTAGCTAACGTTAGATGCTAGTCTCACATAGCCAGACATTACTCCACAGCACAGCAGAGTAGCTAACGGTAGATGCTGGCTATATTGACAGTCATAAAAGCCCGTGCTCACGCGGAGCTCTGTAACCAACTAACAGACACACTTTTTCGGCTTAAAATTACAGTATGAACCGCTAAAAACACAACAACCTCACTGTCCTCTCCACACGCCACTCAGGCACACTTCCTCGGCTTAGAATTACAATACGAAACGCTAAAAATACCACTACCTTGCCGACGGAACACACTTCATTGGCTTAGAATTACGGCAACAATCGCTAAACACACTGCAAACTCACAGTCCTCTCGTTCCGATTTACAGCCCCCCTCTCGTGGCTTAAAATAACTCACCGTTGTCGGCTCCAGCAGCTGAAGAGGCTACACGCTGTAAACAGCCATGGGCTGCCCGGTAACGTTAACAGTTAGCAGGGTTAGCATGGCGGCGTTAGCCAGGACCAGTCGGGATCACTTTACTGGCTATGTCTCAATTGTTTTTGCGAGTAACCAACTCGGTTACTCTAGCTATATAATTCAATGTGAGTACACAAATGTTGAAATGACAAAAAATGCCCATCCCTAGTAGCTGTGATAAATTAGCCTGAAGCTAATGCTAACCTGTTCAGGAGGAAATAAGCCAACTCTGCGTCCTTTTGGGCTCTAAGCTGTCTCCATCTTTCAAATACATCTCCAATATTTACCAGGGGGTTGTTACGTCTCTGGTCACGCAACTCTTAGAAACATGCTGTTTTCTTTTTTTATGTCATGTAGAATCTATCTCTGTTGATCCTGTTGGTTTGTTTGCTGCTTTCATGGCTGTACTACCGTTACAGCTGTAGCGCGCTGGGTTTATGTTTTTACAGGTATATCTGGCAACCCGGCCTGCCTGTCAAACTAGGCCGTTGATAACAACACACAGATCAAAACATAAAAATAAATTCCGTCACGGAATGTAAATTTCAAAAAGAAAAATACTGAAATTAGCATTGTTGTCAGAAAAGATAGTATTTCAGTTTAACAGGTTTCCTTAATATCTGATGAGGCTTTGGTGTCATTTTTGGATTTATTACAGTACAAATATTACATATTGGACCTTTAACATTGCCTTTTCATTTGGACTTGACACATGTCAATGTAAATGAGGAGGCGTGGCCCAAAGGCTGGTGGGAGGGTCTGAAACCAAAGGGGTGCAGAGGCACCTTATGAGCAGCAGGGGGAGCTTACTGCTGAGGAGCACACTGTTAAGCATCTGTCTGCAGATTCACCACTAGGCTGGCTCTGGTTTCACATGATAGAAAATGATGATGTAAGCTAAACACAAACTACATTTCATGCAACAACCGTGAAGTTTTCATGTAGTTACTATAATTGGGCCCGTGTTAGTGAGGACTAGATTAGGACTGGATTTAAAGCTGATTCTGGTTCCCAACTTCGCCCCAGGTGTGTCTGTTTAAAACACAACTCAGACAACTTCTCTCTTTTGATGTTATATTTAATTAAGCAACAGTAGAAACATGGGTGTGGGTAGCTCTGCTTACGTGTGTTTGGCCTATTTGTGAAAAAATAACACTGATGATAGGCTAACTGGCCTATAGGTAAGGTAGTCACTAAGGTAGCCATCCACAGATAGTTAATAAGCATTCACTCTGCCACGTGTAACATTAAAACACGATTTATAAAATAATGTCACCTAATATTTGAATAGCTTAGTATTCTATGCAATAATAAACGTTTATAAAGGCTTAAGGCCACCCTACTAGAATGACACATGTAGGTTATGTTTGTGTGGAAAGCCCGAATTTATGAAGCAGCTGTAGGAAGGCATTCGGAAAGGTCAACAGATGAGGTCATCAGCTCACACGGGACAACAAGCGCAAGTTAAGATGTTCAATGTGTTAACCTCTCCTGACTGTGGTCAGAGAACCAGGGGAGATTGGTTACCTCCAGGGCCCACATTATAACATGAATAATGTCAGGTTAAAATCCTGTTTCTGGTGAGACAATGAATGAACTTGGCTTTCAGTACACACTGTGTACAAAACTTACCAACTCTACTCTGGTTGCATCCATAGCCTAGCTACAACACGTTTGCTTCCTCTAGCTCTCTTCCACAGCCACACTAAAGGAGCTGCAGCACCCTTATACAACAAATGTCTTATGCTGATGTGACCGAGCCCGACCCTGACCATAATTTCTAAATATCTGTCCGAACCCAGCTTTGTTCGGGTATCCATGCCTTACACATTATATTAGGCCCAGTTTAACATGCAAGTATGCAGTAGGGGTCCCTGTTCCTTCTCTCTCAGTTAAGGGGTCCTTGGCTTACAAAAAAAAAAAAAAAAACATTAGAGCCCTGTGCTAGAGAATCCAAGAAAACCAGAGAAAGAGAGGAGGGTTATTGTAAACTGTGACGAGCCTCCAGTGGTCAGAGTGTAACGACAGTAAGAGAGAAATCAAGAATCAGGGAGACTCGACTGGTGATAAGTCAGCTTTATTTCAGATCTTATTCCCGAGCCATCAGCTTCTGCTTCTTCAGCTTCTTCTGTGAAACCTGCAGAAGAAAAAAATAAAATAACTCAGAGTTAAGACCCGCCCACACACAAAAGAAGTCAGCATGTTTCAACCAATCAGCTGCTCAGATTCAATGGTTAGTTTCATGGTTTATCTGAAGGTCTCCTAAGATGTCATCATTGCAGCTTCACACACAAATCACTAAATAAACAGAAAACATGCAGTAACCTTGTTAAATATAATAAACAGATTATTAAAGTGTTCTCAGTATTCTGATCGTGTTTATTCGCTCCGACAATTTCTGTCGGCCACCGACTGTTTCAGAGATTAAACACGTCCACGCTGTCCTTTTAAGTATAAAAACAAACTAAATGTTAGCAAGTGATCCTGTCCCAGCTGTACAGATGATGTCCGACTTAAGTCACATCACTAAAGAAACTCAGATTTGTGTTAGATGTGTAAATATCAGCAGAAAACTGCTCTTTAAAAATGTAACTAGTCACTTTTATTAGTGATGCCTTTTATGTTCAATTTGTTGCGCAAGTTTTTGTAGACTCTTTCCAAAATATTAATCACTTTCTTCAACATTTTAGCCAAGTCGGTTGTATTTTAGCAGATCTGAGAACACCAATAATATCTGTTTATTGTAATGTCGTTATGGTTGATCTAAAGATATATAAAAGGTGTTCTGACCTTCTTCTTCTGGGCCACCTCCTCCTCTGGTTTGGGGACGATCTGCTCCTTCTCCGTGAGGATCATCTCGATGTGGCACGGCGAGCTCATGTACGGGTTGATGCGGCCGTGGGCGCGGTACGTGCGGCGCCTCATCTTTGGAGCCTTGTTCACCTGGATGTGCTCGATGACCAGAGAGTCCACATCCAGACCCTGGAACACAGGAGAACCAATCAGAAACACAGGGGAACCAATCAGAAAGACAGGGGAGCAGAGGAACCAATGAGAAACACAGGGGAGCAGAGGAACCAATGAGAAACACAGGGGAACCAATGAGAAAACACAGGGGAACCAATCAGAAAGACAATCAGAAAGACAGGGGAACCAATCAGAAAGACAGGGGAACCAATCAGAAAGACAGGGGAACCAATCAGAAAGACAGGGGAACCAATCAGAAAGACAGGGGAACCAATGAGAAACACAGGGGAGCAGAGGAACCAATGAGAAACACAGGGGAGCAGAGGAACCAATGAGAAACACAGGGGAGCAGAGGAACCAATGAGAAACACAGGGGAACCAATGAGAAACACAGGGGAACCAATCAGAAACACAGGGGAACCAATCAGAAACACAGGGGAACCAATCAGAAACACAGGGGTAGCAGGGGAACCAATCAGAAACACAGGGGTAGCAGGGGAACCAATCAGAAACACAGGGGTAGCAGGGGAACCAATCAGAAACACAGCTCAGTTTGGGCACTGGCTGGAGTTGTAAAGCTGACAGCATAGCTTCACTTAAATGTTCTTAAACGGAGGTTTTAACTTCACCCTAAAATGGTCATGAATCTATGAGAGTAAGTTGTTTATGAATGAAGCTGTTGCTGTGTTTGTCCAATCAGCAGCAAACATCCCTGCAGACCCCCCCCCAAAAGCTCCCTGTTCTTTCAGAAAGTAAGGGAGCTTGCACACTGCCTGGGCCCCCATGTTAGCAGGTTAGAGCTTGCACACCGCAAGCCTGTTGGAAGCATTTCCAGGCAAAAATAGAGTACTAAAAGATGTTTGTATGTCATTTTGACACAAATACATCTAATAAAATGATGTTTGAAAGTCTGGAGGTTTTCACATCCCTCCCTGGGAAGACGTCACCTACAGCTTTTTAATCAAGGAGGAGAGGGATGCTGGACTGTTTTTTACATTTTAACCATTTAGCAAAATATGTTGCACTCCTTTTTAAATTATATTTCATTTGGATTCTGTTAAAACAATAACATGGACTTCATTATCTTAGGAAAGGGAACTGAAACAAATGCAATATGTACAAAACAAATTTACAAAAACAAAGATGTTGACAAAATAAAGTTTAACACGCCATTTTCATTTTATCAATGGGAAACATCCACGTGTATAGACGAGGCCAGCAGCAGCAGCAGCAGCGCTGCGTCAGACACGTTTCTGTGTGTAAAGAGGCAGGAGGCTTTAGTCTAGGGCTGGGTAATATAGAGACTAGATATCATCTTGGATTTTGGTGTCTATTCCTGGTTTTAAAGACTGCATTACAGTAAAGTGATGTACTTTTCTATACTATACTTTTCTCTATTATTTGCCTTTTCCTCCCCCATACTTAGACATTATGTCCACATTACTGATGATTATTTAACTAAAATCTAAGTGTGAAGATATTTTGTTAAAGCACCAACTGTCAACCCTAGAATATCACCTCAACATGGATAGAGGTATTTGGTCAAGAATATGACGTGATATCAGATTTTCTCCCCATCGCCCAGCCCTACCTTAGCCTCTCGGCTCAGGGACTCTTCCTCTAATGAACAGTGTGACTCAGTGAAGAGCAGATCGCTCAGATTCAACGTTTTATTTTCAGTTGATTCAAAGGTGTCCTAAGTCATCATCACTGCAGTCTGCTTCACGCGAGAGCCACACCGTCACACTAACAGACCTGTGATGTAATGAAGGGTAGTGTGTGTGTGACCTGTGATGTAATGAATGTATGTATATATGGTGTGTGTGTGTGTGTGTGTGTGTGTGTGTGTGTGTGTGTGTGTGTGTGTGTGTGTGTGTGTGTGTGTGTGTGTGTGTGTGTGTGTACCTTCAGCTCGGCGTTGCTCTCGGCGTTCTTCAGCATGTGGAGGAGGAACTCGGCGCTCTTCTTGGGCCAGCGGCCCTGAGTCCAGCCAAACTGTTTGGCCTGAAAAACAAGAAGAAGAAAAAGTTTAAAAGACTGTTGTTGTTGTTCTTCTTCAGGGTGAACTGCAGACAGTTTATCCACCAGAAGCTGCTCAGATTTAAAGATTAGTTTCATCTTTAATTCAAAGGTGTCCTAAGATCATCATCATTGCAACTTTTAAAAACACAGGGTTCCCCCCAAGATTCTGAAAAGGTAAATATATGACTGACAACTAGGGGGGAATTTAAAGCCAACTTCACAGCCATAGAACAGAGAATCTGGATTATTAGCACACAGAGACAGAAGACACACAGAGACAGAGAGACACACACAGACAGAAAGAGACACACACAGACAGAAAGAGACACAGAGAGAGAGACACACAGAGAGAGAGACACACAGACAGAGAGAGACACACAGACAGAGAGACACACAGAGAGAGAGAGACACACAGAGAGAGAGACACACAGAGAGAGAGAGACACACAGACAGAGAGACACACAGACAGAGAGAGACACACACAGAGAGAGACACACACAGAGAGACACACACACAGAGACAGACACACACACACAGAGACAGACACACACACAGAGAGAGACACACACACAGAGACAGACACACACAGAGAGAGAGACACACACACAGAGACAGACACACACAGAGACAGACACACACAGAGACAGACACACACAGAGACAGACACACACACAGAGACAGACACACACACAGAGACAGACACACACAGAGACAGACACACACACAGAGACAGACACACACACAGAGACAGACACACACACAGACAGACACACACACACAGAGACAGACACACACACAGAGACAGACACACAGAGAGAGAGACACAGAGAGAGAGAGACACACGGAGACAGAGACACACACAGAGACAGAGAGACACACACAGAGACAGAAAGAGAGACAGACACACACAGACTAAGATTCAGACCTATTAATTCTGAGAAAATAAAGCATTTATCGAGTAAAGTTCCCTGAGATTTAACAACATTCATGTGAAGTATGTTTGTTCCCCAATAACCAAACGAACACCATTTGGAGTTATTTTGCTACATATAAACACGTCTCGGCCCCAGCAGGGACCCCGTGAACAGCTTTAGTGTCCAGGTAACCCTCTCGTTACCTGAGCACAGCGGCCCACGCCTCCGTTGTAGCGACGGAAAGGAACACACTGGTGCTTGACCACCACGTCCCGCAGGTACTTGTTGGCCTTGCGGATGTGCATGCCCTTGATGGCCTGGGCCGTCTCACGGGTGTTCTGGTGAGAAAAACAAACACACTAAACATCAGAAATGTGTGTGTATGTGTCTCAGTGTGTGTGTCTGTGTGTGCGAAGAACACAAAGTGCACATTCGTTTCAATCAGCCACGTATATATTTCGTGAGCTCTTCATTACCCCTAATATATTTCTTGTATTCCTGTATGTGTGTACTTGTAACTTGCTGCTGTTACTGTATATTTCCAGTTAGAAAAAAAAAAAAATGTCAGAATAGAGTTAAAAGGCGTTTAAGTTGAGAAGAGTAGATATTGATACGTGAGATATTTAACTAAATGTTTAATAGTAACGAGGCTGTTGTCCAGAACAGTGTTCCTCTTTATGTAGAATTTATTTCCTACCAAAAATGTGACATTTGTGTCTCCTTTGGACCTAATCTTGCCTTCCTTCCTTCTACTGTCCTACTTTTTACAAGTCGCTTTTTTCTTCTTAGGTCACTGTTTGTCAAAGTATTGACCTATTCTTGCCTTACTTTCGTCTTTTTTTTTTTTTTTTTTTTTTTTTTTGATTTTGTATCTCTTTCATTAGCATTTTAAAAGGCTGTTTAGTAAATCTGTCGCTGACAGCGCTGTACTGTTCCCGTTTATAGAGACTTTGTTTTCTACCGAAAATGACTTGCGCTGGTCAGGGGGTCCTTGGCTCAAAGAAACTATTAAAAAGGTGGTACATTACTGAAAACAGTTTGAGAACAACTGATCTAATGAACAGTGTGACTCACAGTGAAGATCAGATCGCTCAGATTTAACATTTCATTTTCACAATTGATTCAAAGGTGTCCTAAGTCATCATCACTGCAGCCTGCTTCACGTGAGCCACACCGTTACACTAACAGACCTGAGTGGTGATGTAATGGAGGTGTGTGTGCACGTAAAAGGCATTTAAGTTAAGAGTAAAAGTCTGACAATTTTCTTATTTTAAGCCAGCAGCTTTCTGAACTCTGCTTACATAATCGAGCATTAGAAACTTAAAATGTAAAAGATTTAAATGGTAACTTCTGTTACTCAAGCTGGACCAAACGTTCCCATGTTTTAGTCTCTACGTGACTGATGGGAACAGCAATCTCTGAAACTGGTCCAGTATTTATCCGGACACAAGCTACAATGTAAGTTGATTAGGTTTTCCAGCTTGTATTTACTTTGACAAAAGTTGTCTCGTTGCTGCTGACAGACTCAGATTATTATTCTAAGTGTCTGATAACATTATGGGATGGATCCCTACAGAGATAGACCTTTCTGTTAAAGAGTAAGATCCTTTTTTTTTTAAACAAAAACATCCAGGAAATTGTGTTCACTAAACCCACCAGACTCCATGTAAATAATCAGTAATTTTAGCATCTTAAAACACACTTCATTCAAAGTGGACAGAACGCAAATCAAACTATGAGAAGCCGTTTTGGGTCGTCATTCCACTTTTCCAACCATCACAACTCTAGTTTTGGTTGAAATAAACACAGTTTACTGATTTACATGTGAGAATATGCTGGCTCTATACACGCTAAAAGCAGTGTTTATTTAAAAGGAGTCTGGTTAAGCAGCAAAGTCTTAAAATAAGTCTCTCTGTAGGGATGCTTTCCATAATGTTGTCAGACACTTACATAGGGAGATATGGTCCATGTTGATAAACGAAATAGCCGTTTAAGAGCTCGTTTTCAGCCAACTTCAGACCTCTTACCTTGAAGTGAACCCGGAGGTTGGATCCCCTCGACTTGCATGCTGCAATAAGAAATGCACACTTGAGAATCAGGCAGATATATACACATTAAACGCCTTAAATACTGTGTGGTAGCTCAGGTCTTTCAGTTAATTACATAAGTAATTCAAAGGCGTCCTAAGAAGTCATCGCAGCTGCCACGTTAGGTGCTACAAAGACCCCAAAACATCACGTTACTCACATTTAGTCGGGTTCTCGGGGTCGAGAGAGTAGCGGACCATTTTCAGATATCTAGAAGATCAGGAAAAAACGTAAAATTAATATAAAATAAGTCGGTAAAAAGCTCAGCAGTACGTTAAGTCAGTGTTGGCTAAAGATTCGGCAATAATAACAGCCACAAATACCTCGAAAATTAAGCAGAAACACTAGTTAACATTGTAGAACACATGGGACATGTTAAGTACAAAAATGAGCGTTTTTACACAGTAGTTTGGTGCAGCTAAAATCGACACGGAACCAGCCGTTTACGGCACTAATAACACCCACAGATAACGCGAGAATTACCCCAAAACACCAGTTAACACGGTAGAACGCATGGAACGTGTCAAGTACAGAAATTAGCGTTCAAACACAGTAGTTTTGTGCAGTTATATCGGCACACGGAGCCAACATGGCGGGAAGCTAACGTGATAGCCACCAAACCGGCTTCCCCTACAAAAATGACATTAAATCTAAATTCCCGCCACCAAACGCAGAAATCTAACATCACGGAAAGTGTTTACATGTTGTTAACAAAGAGCAGTGGGTAAAAGAAGCAGGATGGTGAAGATTTAGATGAGATTTAACGTAGATTGTTGTTTTCATATGCGGGACTGTTCTCCTACCTCTGAGGCCGCGGAAGGAAGAGGAAGTTCCGGGGACAGCGCTCCGCTTTTTCTGCCTAATGGAAGGTTTACCGCCCCCTGGCGGCCGGGCGGAAGAGGCGCCTGGACAACATCCGGGACCTTCAGTTATAATGGCAATATGTAATACTGACAGCTAGCGGTTAAAAAGGCTACTGAAACTGTAGAGCTTTGTTTCCCTGAAACCTCTGACTAAATGTAAGTTTGCAGGGCTCCCCCCCCCCCCCAAAAAAAGGATCATAGATTGGTGGCGGGTTAGGGAATAGGGGTGTTTCATTAATATTATTATTATTAGTGTTTTTGTTGTTATTAATAGGATTTAATAATAGATTTTAATAATACATTTGACACATGGCACTGACAATTCAACCAAATACAAAGTATTTATTCAATTTCCGCATGGGGGTCTGGGGGAGCATTAAACTCTTCATTTCCTGCATTCTGGTGAATTTGTATGCACCTATTTATACCTTTTTCTGAATCAATTTATGTTGGAAATCTTTATGTAAAGGGAAAAATAGATTATAATCCAAATATAAAAACATAATGGAATATATTGCAGTAAGGCTCTCAGGCATTCTGTATTGCTTTCAACTATTTATTCTCCTGTAGATCAGCTTTTCTAATTATATCTGAGTCAGCACACGTGTAGCCTACAGGCATCATTTACTCTTCCCTCTTTTGCATCTTTTGTTGAGGAAGTAACCTCCTTAAATGTGCATATGACAATTATTCACGTCAGTGATACATTAATTCATTTTAATGAATTAATAAAGCCCTGGACTGTAATATTTCAGATTCGTTTGAGCAAGATTTCTGCTCATGTTCAAAACGTTGTGCACATTCAAAATAGATCTGTGTCATCTGAGTTTTGGAGGAGTCGTGATATTTTGAGAAAAATAAAGTTATAATAGTCACTATATTTCAGAAAATAATCTACCTGCACCATAGTCTGCTGTGCAGTACGTGATATCTCTGCTGATAGGGTAGATCTCAGACCGTCTGACAGACTCAGAGCCCCGTCTGGGTCTCTGGTCTCTGAATGAGACAATGTTTAGGGAAGTGTCTGTACGCTGCTCTTTGCTTTTTTTTCATTGGTTGTTGCGTTAAATCTTACCCAGATACAATAGTGCTATTTTCTGATTGGCTATTGTGTAGCCCCTTTCTTTTTTTGATTGGCTGATAAGTGGCAGTATTATGTATATATATTTTGTTATTATTTTCATAAGTTTGTGCATTTGTTGTTCACGTGCTATCATTGCTTATCTGAATTTGTGTAAACTACATTTTGTCAATAAAAAAATAAAAATAAAATAAAAAGCTACTGTAGTCCAAATTCAAAATACTGGAAAGAAAGTAAGAGTTTTATCACATACTGTACTTGTTTAACTCTCCTGTTGTATTCGGATCAAATTTGACACATTTTCAAAAAGTCACTATATCAAAAAATGTGGGTTTCTTTCAGCAAATTGTCAAAAAAATTAACGTGGTCCCCTAATACTGTATCTGAAGTCTCTTTTATATAGACCTTAGTGGTCCCCTAATACTGTATCTGAAGTCTCTTTTACAGTATTAGGGGACCACTAAGGTCTATATAAAAGAGACTTCAGATACAGTATTAGGGGACCACTAAGGTCTATATAAAAGACTTCAGATACAGTATTAGGGGACCACTAAGGTCTATATAAAAGAGACTTCAGATACAGTATTAGGGGACCACTAAGGTCTATATAAAAGAGACTTCAGATACAGTATTAGGGGACCACTAAGGTCTATATAAAAGAGTCTTCATATACAGTATTAGGGGACCACTAAGGTCTATATAAAAGAGACTTCAGATACAGTATTAGGGGACCACTAAGGTCTATATAAAAGAGACTTCAGATACAGTATTAGGGGACCACTAAGGTCTATATAAAAGAGACTTCAGATACAGTATTAGGGGACCACTAAGGTCTATATAAAAGAGACTTCAGATACAGTATTAGGGGACCACTAAGGTCTATATAAAAGACTTCAGATACAGTATTAGGGGACCACTAAGGTCTATATAAAAGAGACTTCAGATACAGTATTAGGGGACCACTAAGGTCTATATAAAAGACTTCAGATACAGTATTAGGGGACCACTAAGGTCTATATAAAAGAGACTTCAGATACAGTATTAGGGGACCACTAAGGTCTATATAAAAGAGACTTCAGATACAGTATTAGGGGACCACTAAGGTCTATATAAAAGAGACTTCAGATACAGTATTAGGGGACCACTAAGGTCTATATAAAAGAGACTTCAGATACAGTATTAGGGGATCAAAGTGGAGTATATTTTCCCTCTCATCCTGTATAAACTAAAGACGTCGGTAACAAAGGAGCCAGAGGTCTGAGGTACTAAAGCAGTTTTTGGTTTATTTGGTGTTTCATGTTGAACCGTGAGACGTTACGTATAAAACCCCGTGTGTTACGCCCACACAGACTCATGCACCACATTGCACTGTAAATAACGAAAACATACAAAAATAAAGATATTATTTACATCTCGCAGTGAAAAACATCCAGAAATTATTTTTTTGGGGGGGCTTTTCATCCCTTTATTTCAGAGTGACAGTGGATAGACAGGAAAGGTGTGAGAGAGAGATGGGGGATGACACGCAGCAAAGGGCCACAGGTCGGACTCGAACCGGGACCGCTGCAAAGGACTCTTACGCTCTTACTGGGTGAGCTAGAAACCCCCCCAGAAATGAATGTGAGGTGAAACAATGACCTGATGTTCCTTTATTTTTACAGTAACAGTCACATCTGTACACATCTGTCTAAACTCTCACGCTGCTGAACCAAACTTCTGTTCAGAGAAGAGGGAGTTTTCTCCCGGGCATTAAAGGATAAATTAATTTCATTTCCAACATTTTCCAACTTTATTTTCCCATGTTTTTGTGTCTAAGTCAGGGGTCTTCAACTGTTTTTTTTTTTTAAGCTAAGGACCCCTTAACTGGAAGAGAGTATACAGTATTGTCTAAAATTAAGTTGCATATTAAACTGAGCCTACAATAACATGTAGGGTAGCCTAAAGCCTTTATACATACCTTTTTTTGTTGTTGCATAGAATACTAAGCTATTACAGTAAAATAGCCTAATGATTGGTGGCATTATTTTATAAATCATGTTTTAATGTTACACATACACGTGGCAGAGTGAATCCTTATGAACTGTATTTTTAGGTGGCTACCTTAGTGACTACCTTCCCTAAAGGCCAGTAAGCAGTGGGGATTTAAATTTGCTATGAATATGTTGGATTCATGTTTGTAATTTTTAAAAAAAACGTTCAATTACAATTACAAGCTGTAATATAACGTTAAACTTACACTTTAGCGTCCACTAAAAGGTCTGTTGTTGCCGCTGACAGACTCAGATTATTATTCTAAGTGTCTGACAACATTATGGGATGGATCCCTACAGAGATAGACCTTTTAGTTAAAGAGTAAGATCCTTTTAGTTTAACATGAAACAGCCCCGAAATCACCATCACCAAACTCCACCAGACTCCATGTAAATAATCAGGACTTTTAGCGTGTATAGAGCCAGCATATCTCCACCAGACTCCATGTAAATAATCAGGACTTTTAGCGTGTATATAGCCAGCATATCTCCACCAGACTCCATGTAAATAATCAGGACTTTTAGCGTGTATAGAGCCAGCATATCTCCACCAGACTCCATGTAAATAATCAGGACTTTTAGCGTGTATAGAGCCAGCATATCTCCACCAGACTCCATGTAAATAATCAGGACTTTTAGCGTGTATAGAGCCAGCATATCTCCACATGTAAATGGGTGAATTAAGGGTTTATTTTAACCAAACCAGAGTGGTGATTGTTGGAACAGTGGAAAGATGAACCAAGACGGCTTTTGATAGTTTTATTTAGTTTCTGTCCACTTTGAATGAAGTGTGTTTTACGATGATAAAAGTCCTGATTATTTACATGGAGTCTGGTGGAGTTTGGCGAACGCAATTTCACGGATGTCAAAAGGCAACAAAAACCTTGAAAACACAACACAAATGTAAAAAAAAAATCATAATTGGAGGGGGTTGTAACCATCAGTCACTTAGACACAAACACATAGGAAAATTAGGTTGCAAAAAAATGAAGTAACCCTTTAAACATTAAACTCTCAGCTGCTGCTCTGCTACATTTCCTCTTGCTGGAGGAATCTTTCCATGTGTAAATCACTGCAGTTCCTCTCTCTTTTTCTCTCTTCTTGCACATAAACTCAACATATCTTCAGGTTTTTGCTGCGTCAGTGTCTGACCCACACAGACACTCGAACACATCGCAGATTATTTCCGTCCAATGAAAACCTTCAGAGGGGAGACGTTGCAGCGATCCGGCCCACAATGCAACACGGTCCTCAGCGTTAGACAGACGTCTGCAGTGTGTAGAAATGATTAAAGAGACCCAGCGATGTCCAGAGACTGAGAGACTCATCCAGATCCTTAAATACCGTCTGATGTCATCAACAACCTGCAACACAAGGACATATTTAGGGATAGGTCATCTATTATTACACCTGTAAGGACATATTTAGGGATAGGTCATCTTTTATTACACCTGTAAGGACATATTTAGGGATAGGTCATCTATTATTACACCTGTAAGGTCATATTTAGGGATAGGTCATCTATTATTACACCTGTAAGGACATATTTAGGGATAGGTAATCTATTATTACACCTGTAAGGTCATATTTAGGGATAGGTAATCTATTATTACACCTGTAAGGTCATATTTAGGGATAGGTCATCTATTATTACACCTGTAAGGTCATATTTAGGGATAGGTCATCTATTATTACACCTGTAAGGTCATATTTAGGGATAGGTCATCTATTATTACACCTGTAAGGTCATATTTAGGGATAGGTCATCTTTTATTACACCTGTAAGGTCATATTTAGGGATAGGTCATCTTTTATTACACCTGTAAGGTCATATTTAGGGATAGGTCATCTATTATTACACCTGTAAGGTCATATTTAGGGATAGGCCATCTATTATTACACCTGTAAGGTCATATTTAGGGATAGGTCATCTATTATTACACCTGTAAGGACATATTTAGGGATAGGTCATCTATTATTACACCTGTAAGGACATATTTAGGGATAGGTCATCTATTATTACACCTGTAAGGTCATATTTAGGGATAGGTCATCTATTATTACACCTGTAAGGACATATTTAGGGATAGGTAATCTATTATTACACCTGTAAGGTCATATTTAGGGATAAGTCATCTATTATTACACCTGTAAGAACATATTTAGGGATAGGTAATCTATTATTACACCTGTAAGGTCATATTCAGGGATAGGTAATCTATTATTACACCTGTAAGGACATATTTAGGGATAGGTAATCTATTATTACACCTGTAAGGACATATTTAGGGATAGGTCATCTATTATTACACCTGTAAGGTCATATTTAGGGATAGGTCATCTATTATTACACCTGTAAGAACATATTTAGGGATAGGTAATCTATTATTACACCTGTAAGGTCATATTCAGGGATAGGTAATCTATTATTACACCTGTAAGGACATATTTAGGGATAGGTAATCTATTATTACACCTGTAAGGTCATATTTAGGGATAGGTAATCTATTATTACACCTGTAAGGTCATATTTAGGGATAGGTCATCTATTATTACACCTGTAAGAACATATTTA